>NW_026020412.1:1492285-1660865 GCF_900185275.1 Solanum verrucosum
GAGGCATGAAGAAGGACATTGCCAAATTCGTCTCCGGTTGTCATAGTTGTCAACAAGTCAAGGCCGAACATCAAAGGCCGGGTGGTCTAACCCAAGACATAGAGATTCTTACTTAGAAGTGGAAAGAAATTAATATGGATTTTGTAGTTGGTTTACCCAAGACTAGAAAAGGTTTTGATTCTATTTGGGTGGTGGTTGATAGGATGACAAAATTGGCTCATTTTCTACCGGTAAAGACAACATATGGGGCGGAAGATTATGCAAGATTATATATTCATGACTTGGTAAGGTTGCATGGGATTCCTCTATCCATCATATCGGATCGTGGTACTCAATTTACTTCACACTTTTGGAAGTCCTTTCAAAGGGATCTAGGTACGAGAGTTAAGCTTACTACGGCCTTTCACCCGCAAACGGATGGACAAGCCGAAAGGACTATCCAAACACTTGAGGATATGCTTAGGGCTTGTGTATTGGAGCTTAAGGGTAGTTGGGATGATCATCTTCCATTGATTGAGTTTTCCTATAACAATAGCTATCATTCTAGCATCGGTATGGCTCCTTTTGAGGCTCTCTATGGGAGGCGTTGTAGATCACCGGTTGGGTGGTTTGAGGTTGGTGAGGTGGCCTTGTTAGGACCAGATCTAGTTATGGAGGCTCTTGAGAAGGTTAGGATGATTAAAGAAAGGTTGAAGACGGCCCAAAGTCGCCAAAAGTCCTATGCCGATGTGAGGAGAAGGGCTCTTGAATTTCGAGTTGGTGATTGGGTCTATTTGAAGGTGTCACCCATGAAGGGTGTGGTTCGTTTTGGTAAGAAGGGCAAGTTGAGCCCTAGATACGTGGGTCCTTATAAGGTGATGAGGAGAATTGGCAAGGTAGCTTATGAGTTGGAATTGCCTAGTGAGATGGATTTGGTTCATTCGGTATTTCATGTGTCTATGTTGAGGAAGTGTGTGGGTGATCTGAATGCCAATGTGTCTCTTGATGTTGTGGGTGTTGTTGAAGATAATTTGACCTATGAAGAGGTTCCGGTCCAGATTTTAGATAGGCAAGTGAAGAGGTTGAGAAACAAAGAGGTGGCTTCCATTAAAGTCCTTTGGAGAAATCAACAAGTTGAAAGTGCTACTTGGGAGGCCGAAGCGGACATGCAAAGGCGATATCCTTATCTTTTTCACTCCACTCAAGCTTAAGGTATTGATCTTAGCCCTTTATAAAATCTCAGGTCTTAAGTTCAGCCCTCATGTCATTGCATACATTCATGTTTAAGTTGACAAGTTCAATGTGGTGTTACAACTATGTTGAGGTTTTGAATAAGGTGTAAGTGCATTGTTGCATCCTTATGTGGGCTGAAATTGTCATGGTTGTGTTTCTCATGTACGTTTCTTTAACATTCGGGGACGAATGTTCCCAAGGGGGAGATATTGAAAAGACCCCAAAAATGCCCAAAAATGTGCTTCGGAAACACCTATAATTGTAACTTCCATATATCTCAAAATCCGTGCATGATTTCGGAAATTCGACTTCATATTCTTATTCAGGGGGTCAAATTGAGTGGGAAATGGGTCTAACCCGAATTTTAGAGCAACTGTATCAAAATTCGAAAATTGCAAAAAATGCGATTTGGAGGGTCAACTTTAAAGGGGCATATCTCTTAGCACACAAGGAACTGGAAGAGCCACCACCTATTAAATTAAAGCCCTTTGAGTTAGCTTTCCAATGCAATTGGTTTCACCTCATTCCGAGTTAGAATGAAGGAGTTATGATCATTTTCGTAAAACCTGTCCGGGCAGAATTGCAATTTCCAGAGAGCTAAGTTACTGTAGCGGGCTGGAGACGTTTTTCTTTTATAAAAAAAGGATATGTCCCATACTTAGTTATATTTCTTTCTAGCTTCAAAACACTCAAAAACACTCTCTAAGCCCTCTTCAAAATTTCACCAAGATCTTCAACCAAATTCAAAGATCTCAAGCTCTAATTCCGGATTCAAGACTCAATCTCAAGCTTCAATTCTCCATTCCAATCTTCATCAAGGATTCTCCAAAGTTGAGGTATGTGGGTTGATTGTGGAAACCTTCCTTTCCACAAGTCCAACCATTTATCCTCTATTTTACTTCAAGTTTATGGGTCCTTATGATCATTTATGAACTCTTGAATTATGGAATTACTACTACACATTCTATTATGGTCTATTTTTGCATATTATCATGAAATGAAATTATTATGTGATGTTTATGGTTTTCATGCTTCCATGATCAAATTATGAAGGTTGATATATATATGTATGTTGTTGGTGGGCTGATTTATATATATTTCGGAATTGGTTGGACTTAGTACTCTTGAAAGACATAATTTTATCTACATGAACAATAGCCCACCATGTGTTTGATAAAATGTCATTGATAGAATTCTTAGGAAATGGAATGTCCAATGTACGTCCCATGAGTCGGATGGTCATATAATCATTGAAATGATGATGAAATGGATACATGTATATGATTTTCTCTATATAAGTGTTGTGAATCGACCAAGCCTAGCTCCGGGGGTTGTAGGCCCGGGTAACCGTATCAAGGGGTTGGTACCTTGGTTGCCTAGTACGGGGGGTAGTAGGCCCGTATAACCACATCAAGGGGTTTGTACCTTGGTCCCTAGCTCGGGGGGTGGTAGGCCCGGGTAACCACATTGAGAGGTTTGTACCTCTTTCGCCTCTCCAAGGGGGTGGTAGGCCTTGGAAAATACTATATTGATGGTCACTCACCACACATGTACTATCTCCTACTAAATATGGTTTTTATGTAAGCATCATTATACATATCATTTCTTTAATATGCTATCTATCGGGTATGATTATGCATTTTTCCTATGATGTCCATCTATTGTAGCATTGCACTTCATCCCATATGCTTAGTACATTCAAACGTACTAACGCATACTCTATGCCTACATGATGTCACCATGTAGGGACCGGAGCACCGCTTGACCATCCTCCTCCGCGTGGCTAATACGATTTCCTATCAAGGTTATTGGTGAGTCCTCCATTCCGGGGACGTTGCTCATGATCTTTTGCTATGTATAAGACTTTTCTTTTTAGTTATGTTTTGACTATGAGGGTGAGCTTGGTAGTTTGTCTTGGCCCCCGCTAAGTACTCGTGTTTAGAGGTGGTGTTGGACAAGTTGTGTATTATGCTTGAGCTTGACTCATCTATGGTATTTATGTATCATTTCTTCTTTTTTTCTCTTGCTCCCTTAGTCCCGATTTTCCCCTTTGATTATGCTTATTGCTTATGGTAATTTTAATTGCTTCCGCGACCAAGGATGTGTAATGATACGCTATGAGGCTTGTTTGGGGTTCCTTCGGGTTCCCCATTCGCCGGTCACGTCTAAGCCCTAGGCTTGGGTCGTGACATTCCCATTGGCTTATAAGGCCGCTTAATCTAACTCTTAATAGTCTGAATTCTCTTTCTTAGCCTACTAATATCATCCTTTTGAGTTCATATCAACCTAACTAGAAGAAACTTGAACTATATTTAAGGGGCTCATCATTGACTATATATAATTCCTTCGACCAAACTCTTAAGGGTAATAATTAATGCTTACATTAGTCTACCCCCACATTGATAGCTCAAATATATTATCTAGGCACAAAAAAAAAATCATAAACACTATTAGAACATTGTCTGACTATATACAATCTCAGGTACACCTCGCAATGCTCTTGTTAATCTAATGACTTAGCCACACTTCATTGCCCTCATCCAAGGATCATAATACCACACTTGTACCACACACATTCATTACAACTAACATCTTAATTCCTCACCTACTTTATGTCAACCCTATTAAATCAGATCTCAAAACTAACATCATCACCCTCGTGTTGCCATCCTTTTGTTTATCACGAAACTCATCTCAAATTAAGTTTATTGTCTAGTACTAAACACATATATCAATATAATTGCTCACATACTATACTAACTTACGACTACTAGATAAAATCAAGAAACACTTGCTCATTAAGACCTCATGAAAAGTAGTTAATATTTATCTCTCAGTCTACATACTTACAGTTTACCTCACATTCCCTTTCACAACTTAAGTACTATTTACACATTCACTATACATCATTGCCTAATTAGTTTTATAACCCTCTGAATATCATGGGGTCTCCCTAAAAAAATGATATGCCTAGCTTAGATTTATCACCTCATGAATACTTTGTTCTTTTATTTAACACGATACTTGGTCTTCACTAACGCATTGACACATTAACATAAACTCCCTTCTGGTTAAAGTATACTCTAACTCTTCCTGGCCAGTAACTATTTCTCTACTTTTTATCATGAAATCCACACAAAATTATTACTCCTTAGCCAACACATAAAGGGAAATTACCTTATTAATGACTTAGTAGGTACATTATTACAACTAAATACTTTACTCTATAACTATCCCCACCTCTTAAGTTACTACACTTCTAAATGCATATTTCTATTTTTGGGAACTCCTACCATTACTAGCTCATAATATCGCAAATCACACTATCTTTCGGGCGACAATATTATTCAAGCATTATAAAACACACTTCTCTTATAAGGATCTCGCCTGAATAAGGTTTAGAGAAGAGAGTCTAGGAGAACATCTCTCTTTGAACGCACGATTCATATGAATGAGAGTGTATTATTTCAAATCAGTACACTTAAGCACACTAACAAGCTCTTGACTTTCTGAAGACTTTATCTTAGGGTAACTCATCGATAATGATCTGGGATTTGCTATTTAAATCACATTGAGTATGAGGGGTAGTAGAGTGGATTTGATAAATGGCACGAGTATGAATAAGTTCCTTATGACACAATTCTATTGCACGATTTAGAATATGAAAGAATGAATATTTTTCTTAAATGTGTGTAGTCCCTTATTTATAGAAGTGTGGCCATTTAAAAACAATAAATAAGATCCTACTGACATAGCTTCATAGACAGCCAGGCCAGGACACATAAATTATGGGCTCTGAAACCAAGTTTGTCACGCCTTGAGCCTACACTTTGGACGTGACCGGCACTTGAGAATTATTGTTGATTCCCAAGTGAACCCTTAGCCTGGCTATGTACTTAGCAGAAGACTAACTCAAGTAGATTTAAGCTTTAAAACAAAGTTTAAATTCAAAAGTCTCAAAACTTCTCAAATCCAAACTATCTCAAAATAGTATACTCAAAATTGTGCGAAAATACTTTGAAACAATAATAGTTTGCCAAAACAGTTCAAAGGAAACACTGAAAGAACTCAACACTAACTATATATGAAGCTTCTATAGTTCAACATGGATGTTGGGACAAGACCCATGACACCTCAAAACTACTAAACTAAAAGACAAGAGTGGAGTCCTCTGAAATCAAGGAAGGCTCACCAAAGCTAGCAAGAAGTGCAAAGTGATCTCAACGAAGTGTTTGTTGATGATCCTAAACACCTATATCTACATCATGAAACAGTATGTCGAATGACTTGAATATACGAGTATGTTATATTGTCGAGGAAAATAAATAACTAAGCTAAAGAAGCTGAAGCAAGATACTCAACTGAATGTAAAGAAATAAATGAGTGAAATCATTAAAACTTTACGAATTTACTCATCTATGAACTCAACATATTAAGTGATATGATAAAAATACACTTTTGACTCTATTTGAAAGATTCTCTAACCGACAACCATCACTTTGAGCAACGCGATGATACAACGTCTGACCCATGCTGCCAGAACTGTCCTATATCTTGTTGGGATATAGAACATCTCAACTAAGTGAATCCACTAAAGCTCTACTCAAAAGAAATAAAGAGTCGTCTAAAAAGTATGATTCATTACCCATGTTGGCTACATGGTTTATGAGGAATTTGAGTTGTCTAAACTCATCCTTGTATCAGTGCTCAATACTACTCCCAATAAATATATACTCATGTTCAAATGTATAAAACATACTCTTTCTCAATTTGAGATAATTGTTCAAATCAACAATCAGCAGCCACCTAGAAAATATTGAAGACCAAGAATCACAAGCGTAGATAAAAATAATTCGAGTAAAACCTTAATGGAACTTCACATTAATATAAGAAACAAAGAGGGAAATGAAAAAAGATTCACAAAATGAATTGTAGAGCAGGAGAGAGAGGTTGAGAAGGAAATATGAGAGCAAAGAGGAAAGCGGGAGAGGGAAAGAGGAGGGGAATGTCGAGTGAGAGAGGAGAGGTTTTTTATAAAACCCTAAGTATAGCTACATCGGATAATATTTTTAATTGAGAAGGGCTTAAAATGTCCCTCAACTTTTTGAGTTGGTACAAAACTACCCTCTATCCACCTTTCAGCCCTCAAATACCCCAAAAGTCAACCTTTTAGCTAATATATATATAAATATTTCTAATGGCCCACACTCATAAGGTAGATGGAGGAAAATATTATACCAAATCTAATAGTTTAAAGGCATTTTATGCCCTTCTCCGCTAAAATAATCTGAAATCACTTAAAATATGGGCTCATATGATTGGCCTGATTTTAGGTTCCACAACAAATTATTTTTTCTTTAAAAATGTTAGTTCACTACCATCTACAATTATCCCCCCCCCCCCCCCCCCACTTCCTCTCTCTTCCACCTTTTTTTCTCTTGGATCTTGTGCACCATTTTAGATTTCAACTTTTTAAAAAAAAATTATGACAAACAAGGAAGAAAAAAGGAGAAAAATAACGACGACATTTATATAGAAATAATTAGTTCAATAGAAGATGATTTAGTTAAGTAATTATGTACGTACACTGTATTTTTCTTATGCTTGTACTCATAATTCAAAATAACAGAAAGAAAATAACTTTTTCTCCACCCCCACCATTATAATAATATTAATTAAAAAAATATGAACATCTAAGTTCACTCCAAGTTCGAGTCCCTCATAAATGAGAGATTAAAATAATAAAAAGAGGGAATGGACAAGACAATTGGATGATTGATAGAAAAAATTATAATTAACCTTTTTTAGATGGACAAATAGACGGCGCGAGTATGAATTTTAGTTGGATCTCCAGATATGAGTTGGGTTATAATAAATTGAAAGTTGTTTTAAAATAGGTCAATAGGAAGATATCATGAAATTAATAATTTTTTGAATATTATTTTCATGTGTATCATATCAAAATATGAATCATATGTGATTTTTATTATTTATTTCAGAAAGGTTTAAATTTAAACCAATCAGATTAGGCAACATACTAATAAATTATTAATGATTTTACTTTAGGGGATATGTTAAAAACAAGAACAAATATGAACCAAAAGGTTCATATTGAGAGTATTTTTTAGCCCAAAGATTGATGTTGGAGGTATTTGGAGACCGAAAGGTGAATGAAGGGTAGTTTTGTACCTATTCAAATAGTTGATAGGCACTTTAGAGCCTTCTTTGTATTTTTAAAGTATCACTAGATTATGTATATATAATAGTTCCACAAAATCAGAGATATGTTTGGATCTCTAACACTCGAATCAAACCTTGGTAAATTTCACTCTTGGGGAATTTCTCCCACTGATATAACAGAGTTAGTTGTGTTACTCAAATACGATTTAAGAAGAACTAGGCACTTGGATCTGCAAACTAGTCATATTGGAACTGAGATGGGTGCTATTGTAAGTGAAGTGAACCTAATACAAATTTAGCTTGATATTAAAGAGTATCCTTTTGTTTATACTCAGATGATAACATGCTTCCATTAGGATTCAACAATTATTAATAAAAAATTCAAAGTACCCACAGAGAGCAGACATTTATTAGTGGTTTAATAGCCTTGAACTAATGGTTCAAAGTGATCAACTATTAAGGGAGCATGATGTAAACATAAGTCTATGATAAAAGGAAAATAAGTTAACCAGAAATTATTTGAATACCCTGGCTCCTTTCCTAGATAATGGTCTACAGAGTAAGACATCTGTGAAGTGCCAAAGGTATAAGGACCTAAAGAACAACTTCTCTGACCTAAGGTGTAAGCTAGAAGGGAAGAAACTCCAAAGTGTTCCTACTATATCAAAATCGCATTAACCAAGTCACATAGACTCTTCATGTCTTGCTCATCCATAACATATAGCTAACTAGGTGTGACAAAATCAAACCTAACCTGCCCTACCCATTTATTTGACCCAACCCCCCAATTGCCGCCCTATAGAAGTTCCACCCAAATTTGACCCAACCCGCACAATTACCACCCCTATAGCTAACTAGTCAAATAATGGTTCAATCGATATATCAGTCAGTACCTTCCAAATTATATCCCCAGCAAAAATAATGCTACCCAAAGGATGAGAAAACTGAATTGACTTTGCTACAACTAAATGTCAAACAACATTATCATCAAGTACTTTGTTTCTGTTTATTTTCTTTAGGGGGGTTGGGGGAGGGGATAGTAAACCGCGCTACATTATATGTACACAATGAAAAGCGCATTTGAGAAATCATTTTGAAAAAGAAAAAAAAAGCTACTAAACTTCTTCATCCTCGCCAAATTCACAATCTTTGTGATCCTCATAGTCACCATCCCTATGAGAATCACTCCGATGATCTCGTTTTCTTTTCTTATGCTGGCCCTCCGAATTAGCTTCCAAACTCCGGCTGTGCTGGTCCATCTATTACATCAAATCTCTATACATTAGAAAGATTCAGAGTTGCCAAAAGGAAAAATGTTATAATCAATGATGATATCAGACCTGTTTCAGTTTCTTATAATCACTGTCATGTCTGTAAGAACTTCTTGAATGATCTTTCTCGTTTTCATCGTCATCAGAGGAACGTCTATGCCGCTTGCGATGTTTCTTATCTCTGTCACTTCCTGACCTTTTGATCTCCTTGTCACTGTCTTTCTTATCTCTGTCACTTCCTGATCTTCTGATCTCCTTGTCACTGTCTCTCTTATCTCTGTCACTTCCTGACCTTTTGATTTCCTTGTCACTGTCTGTACTATCTTTCTTGCTTCTTTCTCTCTCTTTCCTGCTCTTATCCCCTCTGTGTTTATCCCTTCTATGTTTTTCCTTCTTCTTTTCTCTATCTTTCCTTTCCTTCTCTTTTCTTGCCTTCAGATTAAAACTTGACATGTCAGAGCCAGTGAACTTCAACTGAATACAGAGTTTTTTGTTTTTATTTTTAGCTATTCCTTCTGAACAGTGGCTTTCCATGCTCGCCATCAAATGCCTCTTTTGGGAATGATGGGAATATGGAACCCTCACAAGATTCAAGAAAGGAATCGCGTGACAGATAGCGCCAAACCCAAAGGTCTAAACCGTCATTAACCTAATTCGGATACTATAAATTATATTCATTGTTGATACCTCAGATTTACCATTATTGCCTCACACCATCAGTGCTAGCCTGTTTGGATTGGCTTTTGGCTTTTGGCTTTTGGCTTATGACTTATAAGCCAAAAGCCATAAGTTAGGATTTCTAACTTATGGCTTTTGGCTTATTTTTGTTATTTTGGCTTTAAAATAAGTTCTTATAAGCACTTTTTAACTTTATCCAAACACTTCAAAACTGCTTAAAAGCTATTTTGGCTTAAAAGCACCTAAAATAAGTCAATTCAAACGGGCACTTATTAATCTTCCATTTAGTAACTATAGCAAGCCCAAAATCTTACTCATATTAAACATTATTGCCTCACACCATCAGCTGTATTGTATCCTTTTAATAACTATAGCAAGCCCAAACATCTTTGAAAATATTGTATTTGTAAATCAAAATTGTCTCACACTCAATACAACAAAGCAACTTGAAAGCTTCATTATTTTACACTCATATAGGTTGTGAAAAGAGAAAAAGAGAACTCTTGGTGCCTGTTTGGAGGGCCAACTTGTAATTGGATTTGGCTGTAATTACACAGTTTGGCATGTTTGTTCAGAAGGGAATTCACATGAAGTGGCTAGAATATCAACCACAATCACACCCACGCGACATCTACCACAATCACACCCACACCACAATTCCAATCACAAACCATATCAACCACAATCACACCCACACCACATCTACTACCCCCAGCCGAAATTAGCAGGAGAAATAAGGGTTTGTAGTAATTCAAGTACCTTATCCTCTTGACGCTTCCGGTCCTTCTCTTTTGCCTTTTCTTTTAGTTCATTAACAAATTTGTCAAATATTTCCAGCAGCAAGCTCTCATCACCCATTATTCTGTAAAATAATAACAGCAAAGAAATCCACATTCAATGTTACTACATAATGAGAATTGTGAGATTATGAATAAAAAAGTATATAGCAAGAGCATTTCATTTATGGCAAAAGAGGCTAGACAATCTAAAACTAGAGATTTAGCAGCATACTTCATCTGAAACAATCACAAATATCAGAAGTAAAACAACTAGCAACTGCTAGAGCTACTAAACACTCAGTGTTGGAACAGCTAATAATTGATATCAACCCATTTCTTGAGTGATTGAGTAACATTAAAAGTGACTTAGTGAAATGGTAATTCATGTTTATACTGTAAAAGACATGACCTACTTAATCGTTGAGGGATATAAAGCACCAAATTATTCATCACATCTATTATGCTAAGGTACTTTCTAGATTGTGTGAATTACTCAGTTTAGAATATTGAAGGAGATATTAGTCCTTGAAAATAATATCAATTATCAATCTCCAAAGATGTGACCTTTGCAGCCATGATTACTAATTCTAGATCAATAAAAGCAAAAGTAGGTCCTTTCCTATCTCCGAAGAGGGATTTACAGTCCTCCCATTTCGACGATGCAGTAATTTCCTGCAACCACAACAAAAAATAGACTATGGTTTAAAGGAAAACATCATGGGATCCCATCCATTGCAATGTGAGAGATTGTAAACTGTTTAATATACCTTTGATGCATGAAGAAGTTCATAGAACTCATCTGCTAGACGCTTACGCTTTTTAGCTTCTTTTTCTTCTCTCTCCCTGGCCCTTTCCAGTAACTCTTCAAAGACAAGCTACGCAGATGAAATATGCACATTCAATACTCAATGACCCAGAAAGCCCAAAAGTGTAAAATAAGAAGTTTAGAAAGGAAGCATGGTAGAAGATTCAGCATAATCCATGTTTAGAAAAGCATGGTAGAAAATTCAGCATAATCCATGTATGTCCTCTCATTCCTCCGTTTGGAAGGCAAGGGGGATATAATGTAAAGTACTATTACCATATTTTTGGAGAAACTCCTCACATAATAATCTTTGATAAAATGCCTTACAAAAGTTTTGAGATATTGAAAGTATAGTAAAAAAACCCAACCTACTGTCGAAGCACAAATTCTTCAACATACCCCTTGCAGTTCACATTTCCCACGTACATAGATTATACATCATGAACATAAATAACCTCCAAAAGCAATGATATTTGAAGAATGAGAGAATACCCTCATTACAAAATTAGAAAATGATTTTGACATCATCCAGTTATGCTGTTTAACCACTTTTGTAGGGTAAAAGCCGAATGATATTCACATTTCCCACGTACATAAATTACACGCCATGAACATAAATAACCTCCAAAAGCCAATGATATTTGAAGAATGAGAGAATATCCTCATTACAAAAATAGAATATGATTTTGATATCATCCAGTTGTGCTGTTCATCTTTCATAGAGTAAAACTCTTATCCACTAACCATAAAAACAGAAAACTACCAGGCAAATTGCTTTGTATTAAGCAACTTAAGATATGTGCTGTAGGTGTACTATTAAGCACCGCCATCCAGGAAATAAATAAACTAACTAGGGGAAATGGTACCAAAACTGAAGACTGGAAGCAAAAGCTAACACCAGGTATTTGATCAATGTGGTTTTTGTATGAAGGTTTCAGGTTTACTTGCTAACTGACGTGCAAGTCTTCTATAAACTCCATTACAAGAAGATCCAAAATTTTATATGGTATGGGTTATGGTTGATACTACAGGAAAATGCCACTAACCACAGATGACTACCAAGGAGTTCCCATTTTAGCTTTCACAAACTAACCAACTTCCAATGAAACATGACATGGAAGTATTACTTATGCTAGCACTCAGTCCACTCAACTTACAAGCACCTATCCCAAAGACAAAAAAAAAGAACAGGTCTATAGAAATCCATTTAGTGAATGGTGTTCTTTAATTTCACATAACATTCAATTCTAACAAGGGTTGATGTGAAACAGTATACAATGCTTAGCCATAATTAGACCTTTAAGTTGGTATCTGATATTGGTGGAGAGCTAATATACTTTGCAATTGCATCCTTAAAATCATCAAGCGTCCAGGTTGATGTCAGTCCAATCTGAAAACAGAGACGGCTCAGCAAAAACATTAGGTACTAGCCGAAGCACAACAGAGGTTTAAAATGAAGAGTGATGATTACCTTAGTCATCCTAACTGCATCTCTAATTCGTGACTTGTCATCAAGATACTGAAGCAACATACAAGTAACACAAATTCACAATGATGTATCAATAACAAAAATAGGATACAAAAATGAACACCAACATTTCTCCATTTGTTCAAAGTGAGTCATCTACAATATCAAAATGCAATTGACAGATAAACATGATTGCATCGATCAGGTTAAACTGAAGGAAAATCAAGCACCACTCTTTGGATAATAGTAAAAAAAAGTTGGAGACTCTCTCTGTTAACAGTCATTTATGCACACAAACTTTAAAGATAGATGGTGGCATCTTTATCTTAAAAGGGGAAAAAAAGGATGCATCCCACCACAAGAGCCCAACTCAAGAAAACATTACCAAATTCAATCACTGAAAGAGAGTATGAACAGGATCATTACTATGCTAGGATACTAGCATAAACTACCTCTTTCATCAAGCAAAGAGATAAATGCTAATAACATTTGAACGTTCAGCTTCAATTCTTTTTGGAAGGGGCAGAGGATGAAACAATATATCGTTTAGTCAGTCGCAAGTGTCTATTACAGCCAAAAAAGTCATGAGGGAGATGCAACTTTATACTTTACTTTAGAGAAGCAGAGATACTCTCGGGCACTTTTTCCGAGGCTAAAATTTTTATAAGCCTTACTTTCATTTCATTTCAAATACCACTTCGGGGGGGGGGGGGGGGGGGGGGGGGGGAGGGGGAGGATTCTGGCACTAAGTTTACTTGGTCCAGTTAAGATGGTTGGCGACGTAAAATAGTTTGTGTTGGGTGGGTCACACGATATCATCGGAAGTGAAACCAAAGCTGGGTGTGGTACGAATGGACGGAACGTGGTCGAAACTTGATCAAAAGAACTACTTATATCTGGAAGTCAATGGTGTGGCTGTGTGACACTTTAAAGGAGACCTCGAAAGCTAAAGGAAACTACGTGAAAACATGAAAGTTTCGTGATCACTTCTCAGAGTTCTTCTGCTCGAGAAACTATAACAAACAAGGGCGTAGTATAACCATTATCAAGCAATCAAGGAAGGAGAAGATCAGTTATCATTGTCCCTGAAATGGCATTTGCTAGGGTTGGCTAGATTGAAAAATTCATCAGTTACTAAAGCCAGAGGACAGCCAATACACAGGAAGGTCATTTTAGCTCGGATACTGTCAGAAAAGTAAATGGATATCCAGAGAAATGAATGAAGCTATGGTACAAGAAAAAGGAGGTATTATATGCATCTCTGGACAAACCAGTCAGACTCAAAATGAAACGGTTGACAGTCTTCCCAAGGGAATGTATGATATTCCTACACTACTGTTATTTCGCAACGCGACTATGCCTAAGACATTCTTAAGGATACTATAATGATGGGATGTAGACCTATTGATCCGAATGCTAAACTCTTGCCAGGAAAGGGTGAGCCACTCAATGATCCTGGAAGATATTGGCAGTTAGTTGGTAAGTTGAATATCTCACGGTGATTGGACTTGACATTTCTTTTCCTGTGAGTGTTCTAAGTCAATTGATGGATTCTTCCTATGATAATCAATGGGATTCAGTTGTCAACATTCTGCAATTTATAAAATCAGCTCTAGGTAGATCAAGGCCATGAGCAGATTGTTGGATATATAGACAATGATGGGCCAGGTTCATCTTCTGATAGACGTTCTACATCTAGATAATATGGTTAGTTGGAGGTAATTTGGTGGCCTCGAAGAGTAAGAAACACAGTGTGGTTGCTCAATCTAGTGTAGAAGCAGAATATCGAGCAATGGTATAGACGATGATGGGCCAGGATCATCTTCTGATAGATGTTCTACATCTAGATATTGTGTGTTAGTTGGAGGTAATTTGGTGTCCTAAAAGAGTAAGAAACAGAGTGTGATTGCTCGATCTTGTGCAGAAGCAGAATATTGAGCAATGGTTGTAGCAACTTGTGAGCTAGTATGGATTAAACAGTTGCGCAGAGAACTAAGATGTGGAGAAATCTATCATATGGAACTTGTGAGTGATAACAAAGCAACCTTTCATATCGCATCAAATCCGGTATTTCACCGGAGGACTAAGCACATTGAGATTGATTGTTGTCAAAGAAAAGACTCATTGGAAATATTGTTACGAAATTCGTGAAGTCGAGTGATCTGCAGATATTCTCATCAAGTCCCTCCTCGTAGTAGTTACATCTATTACAAGCTCGGTACATATGACTTGTACGAACCAGCTTGAGGAGGAGTAGGAATAGGATTTGTATATAGTACCTTACATGGAACAGGATTGAAATGTAGTGTCGAAAAATAGGGCTCAATGTAATAATGCAGATACACAATTCAATAATATTTTTTCTCAATAAGATCCACTCCTCAACATGGCATCAGAGCTAGGCTCATCTCAATTCTTTGTTCACTATAAATAGGGGCTAGGGCTCAGGCCTCACTGTAATAATGTAGTTTACACAATTCAATACACCTATTAGCAACCTATTTCACCTGTTTATCCAACTCATCCACAACATCTGCAAATAAGTCTTTTGCTGATGACCCTGAAGTATTTGATGATACAGCTAGATATGCAGCTATATCTTTGATCTGCAAGCACAAAATAAAGAAGGAAATTCTTGGATGTGAAATTCAAAGAGACAGAAAGGAAACTCATGAAGGTAATCACTTTCACTGAAACTAAGAAAGAACCACTAACTTTGATGCAATAATCACGCCAAATAGTTTTTGCATTAAGCGTTCCCACAGCAACATGTTCTTCCATTAGTTTTCGGAACTCATCACGATTTTTACGTTCTGCTTTCCTCAATTCTTCCTATTTGAATCCATGGTGTATGTCCAGTGAGAAACAGATAAATCGAAGTCTCCAAAGATGAATTAAATTTTAACCGCAGAGTTAATTAACAATATACCATCCACAGTTTCCTTTGCTCCTCCTCTTCCCTCTCTAAATCACGTATATATTCCTAATACAGAAAAGATTGCAACATAAGTTCAAAGCTGGGGCACACAAATGAGATGTTTGAAAATAACTATTTATAATTTATTAGAAAATGATAACTACCTGGAAAATTTCCAAGCGGTCAATTTTCTCAAGGCGGGGGCATCTTTCATCAGCTTCTAAACGGTCCTGAACTTTCCGCCACTGGCTACTGGCCTGAACAAAATCAGTCAGCAACAATGAAAGTTATACCTCCTGGAAATAATATGGGAACTGATGCTAATTCCACTAGAACTAATACCTTAATAAAGTCACAGGATTTTAAGAATTCTAAATACTCCACTCTATTGCGCTTCTGCTCCTCCAATGCCCTTGCACGCTCCTGATAAAAATCCAGTACAAAGTAATAGAATAAAATTTCTCTTCAAAACAGACCATATCTAAAAAAGAGACTTGAACTACAGGTGCATGAAAGTATTAAAAAGCTTCTTCTATTTTTGGGGAGGAGGAGAGGAAGAAGCATATCATAGTTTTGAACAAAATTACATGCAATACATGAAAGACGAAAGAGTGAAGACAAGAAACTGTGTAGAAATACCAATAACGTCTGTTAAAATTGAAATTCAATGGTGAACAAATTTAAATGTGCTGTCCCCCTTGAGAAACCATTAAAAATGTATTCAAAAATTACTAGATGTTAAGTTGAACATTTTACAGCACTTCTTTCTGCTCTAGAACAAAAAACAAAGGAACAACTAAAAGACATCCTGCAGAGGGAATGGAACGAATATTGTTAATGAAATGCACCATGGGCCTAACTCAACTTCAAAAGCTGGGTCAAGTGGTGAAGATTGTCCAAAATCATTCAAGGAAACTACAACCCATACACCTTACTGATGTGGGATTTTAATACATTAATCGCACAGCAAGATTGGACATCTGGAGCATCAGGACCTAGGTGGGCTAACATCTAATAGTCTAGCATCAGGATAGATCTGCCTCTAATGCCATGTTTAAAAGATTGGACCTTGTGTCTATCTCAAACTGAAACGCTAACTCAATTTGTGAGGAGCCAAAAACCATATAAACTACAGCCCGCACACTTTACCAATCTGAGAGTCTAACAGAAACAATCATATGAGAAAGTTCATTGAAAGGAGCTTCACCTTTTTCTCAAGTTCCTCCTTATAATCTTCAAAAAGGTCTTCACGGTCTTTAGCTCGCTCAACAGCTTTAAAACGTTCATCATGTTCGAATATGGAAATTGCCTTACTGAATAATCAACAGCAGATAGTTAGTGGATCAAATGGAACTTACACAAATAATAAAGCAACTTCCAGGTACAAAAGAAATACAAACAATGACCAACATTAGAAAACAAGCAGCAGACAACTTAGCATTACAAATGAAAGACAAACCTCCATCTTGAGGATGGTGAAAGCTCTTTGCAATCCTGTAAGATTGAGAATAACAGAGATTGTTGTGAAAAATATCAGTTTTTCTTTTGAACAAGTGAGATATACCAGCCTCTTACACATTCTGATATATCGAATGAAAGACACTCGCAGAAGAAAATTCCACTTACTTCTAACATTATCCTGAAATCTTCCCGAGCTTTTTTCTGTTTAACACGTCTCTCTTCAGCTTCCAGTTTTTTCCTTTGGCTCAGATACTGGAACAGAACACAGATCTTACATAATAGCAATACACCTTAATTCTTTTTGGAATAGAGTATGCTGAAACATTGAAGAAGCAATTAACCCATTCCAGATATTTGTTATGTAGCCAATATTGCAAACTGGAAAGGGAAATTTTCCATCAACCATCATCATTGAATGCCTACTCAGAGAGATACCTCATTAAAAGCTTGCTTCCGCTCACCAAGGGATTTTAGAGCACCATATCTTCGGTCATTGATTATTGCTCTCATGGCCTTTCAAATACAATTCATGTCAGATGATATTCCTTGATTGTTCACAGTATGCACAAAACAAGCAAGTAATAAACCTGATCCCACGTGCAGTCAGACCCAATATTAGCAGATTCCAAAAGAGTTTTGAATGCATTCTTTGCCTCCTAAATTTAGCAGTCAAAAGTTGAAAACAATGTGCAAAAGGATATCATAACAAGCAAATTAAGCAATAAGCCAAGGCAATAAAATCAGATACTTAAAAAAGGAGGGAGAGTAATTTTGAGACATACATTAAAAGGGACAATATAACAATAATAAAATATACCACTTTGCTCTCATAAACTAATGGTCCCAGCTCGACTGTTTTCTCTTCTGATGGAGTAGCACTTCCTATTCCAGTTATTGCAGCGTCTTGCTTAACTTCCTGCATTTCAGGTACACATCAAGCACAAAATACAAAAGAGAAGCTCATCGGAGCACAACCTTCACCTGTTAGCCGGTGACTAACAACTGCGCTACAGACTGGATCAACATCCAGCATAACAGCTAAGAAAATCTTTCTTGGTTTTTAACCACTAGTAATTAAATCATCGCATAAGTGTTTCAAAAGGGTAATGTACCTCCCTATTCTCCGGAGAAACTCCATCGCCACATGCTACTGCATCTTGAGCTGAAGTAGTCTCAGAACTACTGCAGAAATTGAAATCCAAATATGACAGCAATACAAGCCAGAGGCAAATTTAGAACATACAAATCTGAAAGCCTACACTGGTATCGTGACAGAATTTCCCAAGGTTACTGCTATTCCAATTTTCTCTGAATTAGCAACAGCTGGCGAAGCAGGTTCTGAAGAGTTCTGCATTTCGACTGCGTCAATCGTCGGAGAAGAAACCTTACCAGATAAACTTGATGATTCTGAAGCCACAATAGCTGGTAAGTTAGCAACTGGTGACACAGCAATTGGGCTTGTCATAGCTCCTTGTGCCGAGACAAATGAACCATCTGCACCCGGGGATGATGTTTTAATACTAGAAATGGATCCAAAATCAGAGGCGTGCGAAATAGTGTCCTTTTCACGAGCCAACTGTAAATGTATAAATAATTAGATTTTATGAGAAATAGAGTAGCAAAGAAAACAGAATATTGTCCCTTCTTATCATGCTTAGCAACTGTGAATGTATATAATTAGATTTTGAGAGAAACAGTGTATCAGAGAAAACAGAATATTGTCCTTTCTTATCATGTCATTTAAAGCAAGGAACAAACCCTTATTGGATTTAAAATCTAACATCACCTTGACTTCATCAGGCATTTTCCATTTTGACTTTCTAGTAACCTTGTTGTAGTAATACCTGCAGAAAATAATCAAAGCACTCGGCATTATGCATAAATAACACACAAAAATACCCACTATAGAAGAACAATTGGATAGAGGACTAGAAAATATATAAGTTACACACTTCCTTCCCACAGGACTTGTAAATTCTCTCCAGTCAGTTGATGCATCTGCCCTCTGTCCCCAATGAAAACAGCATGAAAGCAGGTCAAGTCAAAAAATTGAACATAAACAGTATTTCAGGAGTAGAAATCAGCAACTTCCAGCAGTACAATCCTGGAAAAGGATTACTATGTATTGTGTAGAATATAACTACAAATAGGGCTTAGTGTCATAACGTAGATACACATCTTAATAATATTTTCTGGTGCTTTTTTATCAGTAATAATATTTTCCGATGCTTTCTCACACAGTATCTGTTCCTTGGTGAGAAAATATAGTTGTGCAAAATACCAGCTTCTTTCGGGAAGAAAATTTCAGTCACCATGCAATTTTCCAATGACCTAAGTAGTTGTCCACATCAATTCCACTTTCTACCAGTGTTCTCCAAAAACTAACAATACCACGAGATTCAGAAAGCTCCAGCGACCAAACCCCAAAAAGCAGTTCCAGCAGAACCCCATCCACACACCCTCCGGAGTTCCAATGCCAATGGTGTGTCAGACACACACGCCAGTGTGTGATGCCTGTTCTAATCACTTTTTGAGCTGTTTTTCCCCCTGTGGGGTCGCCCAGTAGTTCCGAGCCAATCCCTCCATTTTTCTGCAGATTTCGATCACCACCTAATCCGCCCAAATAGATTCGTCCATTCCAGACATTTACTAAATTTGGAAAAAGGCCCGCACTTTATACACTAATGACATATCTAGTTTTTATGATGTGTTATCTCGAATGACAAACTTAACGAAACAGAAAATGGATATGTCTCTAGTTCTTAGACTTGTTGGACTTCCAAATGACCTTAATTCTGTGTGTGACCAGATTTTTCCAGTCCCACTATCCCTACAATTGATGAAGTATTCTCTCGACTACTTCACCTTGACGCATCAGTATTCACACAGTGGTCTTATCACCAACTGCTAACTCCTCTGTTCTTGCATCTCAAATACCAGAAAATCGACATCCCTGTCTATGGAGAACCAACAACGAAGAGGTCGTTTTGGAAGATTTCAACCTAAGTGTAGTTATTGTAATAGGCTTGGACACACTCGTGAAGTATGCTTTTCTCTGCAGCGTCGACCACCCAAGAATGTGCATGTTGCTTAGACTGACATCGCAAGTAATCAAGGGTTTTACTTATCTGAAGAGGACTATAATGAGTATCTTCAATATCGAGCAAGTAAGTTGACATCACCACAAGTGGCCTCGGTTGCTCAGTCTAATACTAATATTACTAGTAAATATTTTGCTTATATTTCACAGTCTAATACCCTTGGACTATGATCAGGGACTCGAGCGCTTGTGATTACATTTCTAGTAATAAATGACTTCAGTCAAATATTTATTTATTCACAGTCTCGTCCTATTGTTACTTTAGCCAATGGGATCCCAACATTAGCAAAAGTTATTGGACATGTTAATTCCCTGTTCTTTGTCACTCACTCTAAATCTGTTCTTTATATTCCTAGTTGTCATTTTAATCTTGCATCCGTTAGTTGTTTGACTGTGCCTTAAATGCATAATATTTCTCAACGACTCTTTTGTTATGAAGGAGCACGAGACAGACAATTGGTGCAAGGCATAAACCACAAGGTTTCTACTACCTTACCTCTACTAATTCTCCACAACATGTCCAATTACAGATCCTCGAGACTTGATTCACAAACATTTGGGACATCCAAGGTTATTCAAGCAACAGAAGATGCTAGTTTGTCTAGTCTGCCAACATTAAATTGTAAGTTGTATCAGCTTGGAAAACACACCAGCACTACCTTTCCACATAGTGTTGTGAGTCATGCAAAGTCTGTTTTTTCATTAGTTCATTATGATAGGAGTCCTAGTAGAGTCGGTTCAACCTTAGGAATTTGTTATTTCGTTAGTTTCATTGATGCTTATCCAAGATGTACTTGGATTTTCACGTTGAAAGATTATTTGAGTTATTTTCTATATTTAAGAGGTTTTGTGCTGAAATACAAAATCAATTTTGTGTTTCTATTAGTACTTTTTGTAGTAAGAATACTTATCCTCCAAGTTTCAACAGTTTATGACTCACCATGGAATTATTCATTAGACATCATGTACATACACCACTCTTCTCATTCAATCCCATATTCCGTTGCACTTTGTACAATGCAGTTCTCACGTCGTGCTATTTAATTAATCGTATGATCCATCTTCCATTCAGAATCAGATTTCTTATTCAGTACTGTTTCCTCATTCACATCTATACTCTTTTCTCTTGTGTGTTTGGGAGCATATGTTTTGTTCATAACTTTCTTTTTGATAACAATGGTATCCGAGCCAACTAGCATGCACTTCGACTAATTTCAAAGACTACCCGCTACCTCATGCAAGCATCAGGTACCAGAAAACTCTGTCCACCAAGCCTTAGACAGATAGGAACAAATCACCTAGTGTTTTTTATCTTCGCCGGAATTTGAACCCCAGAACTTATAGTTCTTCTCCCACTTCATTGACCACTAGGTCACACCATTGGGTGCATGTTTTGTTCATAACTTAGCCCCTGAGAAAGATAAGTTAGTCCGTCATACTCTCAAATGTGTCTTCCTTGGTTATTCTTGAGTTCAAAACGGACATCGTTCTACTCAACTAATCTTCGTAAATAACTCAAGTACCAACGTCAAATTCCTTGTCTCAACTTTATTTTTACATCTTCTAATCATTCTGATATATATGAGGTCTTACCAACACAGACTTGAGAAATCTACGGTTACTTCTACATCTCCGAACATAGTGACACCACTCCTGACTTATCACCGCTGTCATCTAGCATTAGGCCTAGATGATTCACGTCCTATGCCGAAACCTGCACCTCCTGTGGATTTGTCTCCTCCTAGTGGTATTTGAAGCTTCATCTATTTTGAGTGTAAATTAGAGGAATAGTAGTTTGTTTTTAGAAAAAGAAGTGTTGCAGATGCAGGTTTTGACCAACATTTTAAGTTGCAGGAAGGAACCGTTGCCAAGTTGTGGTGGAGCTACGACTGCAACAAGGGTGATCAATTAAACATTGTTCGACAGAAAATTACATTGTGTATATATATATATATATATATATATATATATATATACATATATATATATATATCAAATTTTGTTGTTTCTGAGTATATTTTTAATGTTGAACACCCTTAACACAAACAAGACTTTCAGCGTGATGGTAAGGGTGTTGAAATCATGCACTGAGATTTCATTTTGTCAAGTTTGAAACTCATAAGCTACAGTTATGCTCTTTTTTGATGAAATTAATTTCTGAACATATGTTTTTTCTCCCCTATTAGCTCTTGGAAAAGAGCTAGTAACTAGCATTCCATGTAAAAAAATCTTGCTAACATAAACTTGAATAGTTAGTTAATTTAAATTTATCTTAAATTCGTAAATATTTGTCAAGTTTCTATAAAACGGAAGTGAGGATTGATACTCTAAGTCATCTCCAGAAATGGAGTTTCAAGTATTTTGGGTCTATAATCCAAGGAAATGGTGAGATGGATGATGAAGTAATACCGGGTAACTTTTTCCATCCAACCTTTGACGGATGGTAAGAAATAACTTAATGTCTTTATCTCTACTGGAAATTAAACCTGAGACCTCATGGTTCTCAATCCACTTCGTTGACACTAGGCCACACTCTTGGGTGCAACCAGCCAAATTATTCTTCTGCAAACCAGAATGATAAATGTGACCCTAAATCTTACATCAAGTTTCCTCTCTCCATCTTGCTACAACATTACATTAATCAAAAAGAAGAAAAGTTGTCTGCGAAAAGATGCACCAAATATAACCATGCCATGTATATACTTAACACATCTTTTAGAACAGTGGTGTTAAATATAAAAACTTTTAGAACTATATTGGAAAAAAGGCAAATTCAAATCCCAAATGAAGACTACATAGTATACTAAGATCAAAGAGATCTGCTCTCTCACCAAACTTTAGACAGAAATCACAAATGTTTAGGGAAGAAAAAGTGGTTCTATGAAGCTTCATACAAAAAGAATTGGATACAGCATTTTTTATGGATAAGTACAAGAAACTGGATTAAAACTAATCATAATTATCTGCAAAAAACTAATATCTAGATGACAAGTAACCTCACCTCCATTTCTGTCATCAGCTCTAGAGGTTTCTCCCAGCTAGAGATTCTTGTCCTTCTATTATAATAGTATCTAAAAAATTCAAAAAATGTAAGAAAGTTACTAATTAGCTGAAGTAATAAAGCCAAAGGAAATATAATAACATTAGTGACCATGATTGGCCTAGTGAACATCAAATGATGCTGAAATTAGCACCTACTAGCATGAAGCCACATGTAAAAGATGAATGATGGTAAAGAAATAGGGTCAAAATGAAGTCATTTGATAGAGGTGTATCAAGTTCTGCTAATCAATAGTCAGGTAGAATTTGGTAGCGATGAATAGCAGCTCATGAGATGTCTTAGCAAAGAAGAGGACTGAAACAGAGGAACCTATTATCTCCAGTGCTAGTGGAAGAAGAGTGATAAACAAAGCACTAGAGGTGGATACTTGATGGACTTCTTGACAGTGATGGGGACAAACTTACCCAACACTTGTTCATAGACAAGACAATAGAGTTTGTGATGCAGAAATTAACCTATTGGAAAATTTGATACATCTTTCTTATGCCGTCTGAAGATTAACCCCACAAAGTCTGAGATCATCTGAGTGGGTGGTGCAATGGAGGATATTGATTTGGAGCTCTACCCAATATATACCTTGGTGTGCCTGTGCCATCTGACAAGGACCAAACAAGGAGAAATCTGAAGACTGAATGAGTAGAAAAGAAAATATATGGATGGCGGAAGAGCTATTTGTTGGAAGGGAGGAAGGGAGTAAGGGATACTTTTGTCGACCATTCCTACATGCTTCATGTCACCGCCACAAGCACTAGTTAGTATTACGTCTAAATTAGAGAGCCTTCAAAGGAACTTGTGGGAGTCACCAAACCGGACTAGGAAGCTTCACTTAATTAGATGGGAGA
The DNA here is from genome assembly GCF_900185275.1 of Solanum verrucosum. Lineage (NCBI taxonomy): Eukaryota > Viridiplantae > Streptophyta > Magnoliopsida > Solanales > Solanaceae > Solanum > Solanum verrucosum. Next base: position 1,516,060 of record NW_026020412.1, read on the forward strand.
CAGTTACGGTACCAAAGAAATGGGAAGGCCACACAGATAGATCTTTGTGTTTTCAACAAGGCGCTACTATGTGAATGGATATAGAGATTTGAGATTGAGGAACATGGTCAACGAAGGAGAGTGATAGCAGAAAAACATGGAATGGTTGAAGGGGATCTAAAACATCTTTTCTTTTTGAATATTATTTGCAGAGGAATATTATGAAGGAAAGGGACGAGTTCAGCGGACAAATCACATTTCGGTTGGGTACGAAACTAGGGACAATGAAAAACTTTTGGGACACAAGTGGTGTGAAAAGAGTATTTTGAGGCTCATATTCCCAAACATCTACAAAAAAAAAAAGAAAAAAGACCAAACATGTAAGGATGCATGAGGGGACCCCATTGAGGAACACCTTCAAATTAGGAACATAGTGAAACCTAAAAGCTTAGTTGAAATGCTCTACAAGGTCAACGCATCTCTTGTCGAACAGGTCATGGAGATGGGCTTGGGAGCAACAGGAGGTTCCCAGTTAAGTTGCATTACTTGTTAAGTGTTACCATAAGCTTTTGGCTAGAAAATACCCAACCACCATATACCTATCAGTTTGGATTGCTGCATCACCAAGAAAGGTGTCTTTTTGGCTTGGTTGGCAGTAAGAGTAGCGATCTTAACTGGGGGGAATAGAAAGAGGATTACATATGTCCATTGGTGTTTTCTGTATAAGAATTCATGCAAAGACAGATCATCTCTTTGTGCATTGTCAGGTAGCATCTTGTTTTGTGGAAGGGGACTTTGAATTGGTTCAGCTTACAATGGAGGATGTCAAGAACAGTCAAGGAGGCACTACCGAGTTAAACTTTCAAAGAAGGAAGAGAAGACAAAGGGCGTAAGATGTTGCTCCACTAACTCTTATATCGTTCTGGAGAGGCAGAAATATGAAAGTTTTTGAACGGATAGAAAGTGATTTCGTATATTTGAAGAATAGCGCACCCAAGGGTATGGCCTAATGGTTATTGAAGTGGTTGAGAGCCATGAGGTCTCAAAATCAAATCCCAACGGAGACAAAAAAACACTAGGTGTTTCTTCTCATCTGCCCTAGCCTTGGTGGACAATGTTACTTGGTACATGTTGCTGGTGGGAGATGGGAGGTATCCCGTGAACTTTGTTGAGGTGCGCCGAAAGCTGGCCTGAACACCACGGTCATCAAAAAAATTTGAAGAATAAGCCTCCTATTTATAATTTCTTTTTGGTGCACCCGAAAGAATCCAAATTGTATAGAGATTAAGGTGTCTCTTATGGAGAATCAGATCTTTCTATGGATTTTCTACTTTTTGGTATACAACTTGTATGATGTTATCAGTAGTAAAACTATTTTACCTTTAAGAAAACGTAGTAAAAAGTGCCCCGATAGAAGCATTTAGGTATAAGACAATTATTGTACGCATTCTACCAAACACTACTAATTTGTCAAAGTTACACTATAGCAAGGCCATGGAATAAGATGTTAAACATGAGAGACATCAGTTGGGGTATGCTAGCCAATGTGAAGAACCCTATTTGGACTCACGGCAGGATCACAAGAAGATTTTAGAGACAAAGCTTGGAAAGTGATATTTCTAGCAATAAAGAGGAAAAACGTGCAGGCTTGTGGTGAACTTGCCTGACGAGAATACATCTGAGCTAAGTGGCACATTTAATATGTGGGTGGATGGCACTTGCCAAGGCGATCTAAAAATCATGGTGAAAGTTCTAAACTCGCATCTTCAGCTTCTATTAGAGGGATAGATATTTCTCCTGGGTACTTATACACCCCCACTCTGTCTAGCTGCCCAGATTGAACTCCTCAGGGAACAACTGAATTATTAGCAAAGGTCTAATGACTCTCAATCATACGTGTTCTAGGGAATTGAACGTCTTATTCTTATGAGTAATCTATGTGAATATAATCCTAAAGCAAGGATTCCGAAAAGCCAAATCCGGAATGCTCCTTTTTATGTCTGGGGCACTCAAAGTGGTATAAAAGATTGGATCTGAATGAAAAATGATAGTTTTGCAGAGCTCATTTTCTTGTTTACCACAGTTACAGCTTTTTGTTCACTGGAATCTTAATTTGCTTACAAAAACTTGCACAATCATCGAATTCAACTGTTGACTCTCAGTCAACTCACACCCATTAACCTTAGCATGTTACTTTCTGCAAGACAAAAAGGGGAATCGCTTACTTTTTCCCATTTCGAGAAGTATGCTCAATCCAATCTGAGGGAGTAGTCTCAACAGAGTCAACCCCGTTATTTGCTTCCTGAAATCCAAAAAAATAAAGAACCTGTCACCTTCAACTTACAAATCCTATTAACAGATCTCAACATTATTTAAGTAAAATGGGTACAATAAACAGGGCAACAAGGAGAAGAAGGGGTACAATCTAGTAAAATGGGATAAGGTGATCCTTAACAAAAAACAGGGTGGGCTGGGCATAAAGAAGCTAGGCGCACAGAATGAAAGTCTACTGAAGAAATGGTTATGGAGATTCTGTAGTGAAGATGTGGCACTATGGAGGAGATTCATTTCACAAAAATATGGGCTCCAGAATAGTTGGACCACTGAGGAGGTGACTGGTACTTTTGGATGCTCCGTGTGGAAAACAATTAGAAGACTGTGGCCCTCTTTCATTAACAACCTGAAGTACAGAATTAGGGATGGGGAGAAGACAAGTTTCTGGAATGAATTGTGGATTGGGGAAGAGGTTCTGAGGACTACCTTTCCAGATCTATACATCTTGAGCTTGCAACAGATGGATAAGGTGGCACAAGTATGGAGTCCTCAAGGGTGGAACTTGATTTTTAGGAGGGCCATGAATGACTGGGAAATAAATATAGTAGCTGATTTGCTGCAGACTCTAAATGCTTTCCCAGGAGTAAGCGTAGGTTCTGATTTGCCAATTTGGAAACTACATAGCAAGGGGTCTTTTACCGTGAAATCATGTTATTGGAGTTTGAACTTCAGCCAGACAATGAGCCTTGGAAACTGATTTGGAAGGTTAAAATACCACACAAAATCTCATGTTTCAGCTGGCTGGTGGTCAGGAGAGCCTGTTTAACACACGAAGTACTACAGAGAAGAGGTATTCAAATTTGCTCTAGGTGTTTTATGTGTGAGCAAGAGGCAGAGATAAATAGTCACTTGTTCATTCATTGCAAAACAGCTGTAAATCTGTGGAACATGTTCTTCTGTTTACTTGGGATAAGTTGGGTAATGCCCAGGACCTCCTTTGATATGTTGAAAAGCTGGGAAGGAGTTGGAAGAAGGGGATCACAAGAAAATTGGTGGAGAAGTATCCCAGCATGTGTTTGGTGGACTTTATGGAAAGAGAGAAATGAAAGATGTTTTGAAGGAAAAGCTAGCTGTTTCCAGAAGATCAAGATGAAGAGTATAAGTCTTTTGTATTTTTGGTGTAAACATGATATAGTGGGGGAAATAGATAGTTTAGTTGAGTTCAAAGGACAATTGTAAAGCCTCCTATCTAGTCTTTTAATCTCGATGAAGCCCTTTGGGGTTGTAAATCCCACCCCATCAGATTTTGCTTGATGGGCTTTTTGGTGTGAATACACAGTTACTATTATCAAAAAAAATAAAACACATTGAATTCTCACCGGAAGAACCAACGGAGCTGCTAGTTCTCCAGTATTTTGCATAGTTGTCGCAGAATTCACATTATGATTACTTGTTGGCATCCAGGGTTGTACCCCTGATGGAAACCTATGATCGTGTATCTGTGTCTGATACTGGGAGCTTGAAGAATCTGCATTTACCTGCTATTAAACACAAGATGAAGATGGTTACCAAAATGATGAATTTCATCAATATGATGAATGGAACACCGAAACTGACAATAACAATAATCACAAAAGATCTTCTCCAGGTCTTACATTATATGAAGAAGATAGCGGAAAACTTGGGCCACCAGAACCAGGCATGTGGTTATTTGACATCGGAGGGTTTCGCTGAAAATCATGGGGATTAGGTGGTCCCTGAGACATACTATGCCCTCCTACTACAGGTCTACCAGCAACCTGTTGCATAGGCTGAGGAAATTGGATTTGTGAAGGTTGAGGAGGCATCACAACATTTGCATGTCCAAGTGGCTGAAAGTGTTGAGATGACCCAGAAACATATGGTTGTGCCTGCTGGGGTGGAAGCATAGGCTGGAACTGCTAAAAATGTGGGAAAAATAGTTATCATAGCGATTCTAGAACTCAAAAACCATTTATCCCAAGACTCCACAACTTTACCTGCAGTGACATGGATGGAATAGCACCCTGAGGAGGACCCGCCAGAGGAGGTATAGGAGGCTTCTCAACCAATATATCCATGCAAGGAAGAACAGATGAAATCAGAAATACAGCTACTTTCCGATCATATTTAGTAGATTTTCTAATCAATGCAGCACTGTTGAAAATTTGTATTCATGCACAACTCCCTAAATTAATTTGAAGGACAAGACCGGAATTCGTAAGTCAAACCAAAGAGTAAGATGAAAACCTATTCTTCATGACTTCATCTATTCAATCCAGAGCTTGAAATGAGAATAAAGAGACGTAACAAATAGATGATCTATCACAGCGTTAGATGAGAACAGACAAAATGATACACATCTTTACCTAATGGCTTGGGTTCAACAGCTTCTGATGGCCTAAGTATCTTTTCTTTTTGGGTGTAAGAAACACATCTTCTTAACGCAATTTATTTTGTCAAACTAGACAGAACCACAAAATATATTAGTGAGACTTCAGCAAAGTTAGTTAATATGCAACTCTATAGTAGTTTATTAAGTTGGAGTTGTTATTCTATCAAGGTGGGATTACTTTTTGATAGACATCTGAAGTATTATCATCCCACCCCACCCACTACCTAGCGAACACCTATCCAAGCCAACTACTACCTTATACTCCACAGAGTCTAAAATTTAAATCAGCCCTTAAGGTCTCTCCTTGTCCTTCCCAGGGAATTGCAGAGTACTGAATCTATTCACTTATGCCAAAACCTTCAAAAACAAACTAACACTGAGAATTGGTCAGGAAAAAAGCACCACTCCGAGTAGGCATTTGGACATGAATTGATTGATATTTTTATTGAGAAAGATGAATTGGTTGACATTTGAATTCATATATATATATTTGAAAGTCAAAGTTGTGTTTGAAAATGGAAACAAAATCGAAGTTTTGTCAGTGAAACTTAAAAAAAAAAAAAAAAAAAAAAGAGAAACTCCTAAAACCTGGTTTGCAAACTTCAGATTCCGTATTTCAAGTTTGAAGTTGAAACAATGGGTCAGTTTGATAGACAAACACTGTTTGAAATAATTTCCAAACATTTTTTCAAAATTTAGAAACAAAATCTAAAATGCTACTAAGCAAATATGAAATCATCCACCTCACTCTCGTCTAAACTTAGAAGATGTATCAACTTCTGCACTAAAAAGGTATGGAACAGGAAAGCATCATCAGCTGGAAGAATAAAAGAAAACAAACCAATGGGCAAGTGATGCAAAATGAGCAATCACATATTTCATTTTAAAAAGGACATATAGTAACTTAAGGAAAACATCCAACGATTGGAATAGGAGTCACTGTCACTAGACCTTAAGCTCTATTTATCTTCATTCTCAGAAGTTTAATCAAAGTTGTTAGGCTCCGAAGATGAGAGCCATAAGTATCCTCTCCAAGGCGATGATTTTAGATAACCTATTCATCCTCCTTATCCTCTCCTTAGAGCGGTCAACAAGACTCCAACCAAGTAATCTTTTCATCTAGACATTTTAGGAGGAATATGCATCACCAAGAAAGCAGATCAACCTATATTAGTCCTTCATGGAAGCTATTCTCGACTATTCTATGCTCGCAAAGCCACTACTATGAGCACTATATTTTAACTATTATTTGTACCTAAATATAGAATACGACTTAACAATGACAGGGACAGAGCTCACTTTAGCAAACAATACTATCCAGGTAAAACAATGTTGATAGTAAAGACTAAGCACAAAAGGGCACGTGATAATACGATTATCTCAGCAGGTTCCTTTTACCTACTAACACATCAGTTTTCAGATCATTCTTACTCTAAATATCCACCGCCACAGCAAACAGAGGAGACTGACAAACCATATCACCTCTTTGTTCTCTTAAGGCTATCATAGCAACGACATACAGAGCAATGAATTTATTTATTTTTTGGCTCAAATTTGTTCCTATTTCAATTTCAACTGTAAACACAAGTAAGATAAAACAAATTGGGATAATACTCACGAAGATTTAACAAATACGTACTTCCTATTATGTATATTGTCTAGGCATATATAAGCATGATGAAAGATTCTACCGATAGAACATGTGTATGATACAGACAAATTATTGAATATAATTAAACCTAGAACAGTTGCTCTCCTAATAGATCTCAAATAAATCAGTGAAAGCCTATAATTTTTGCTATTATGACAACACACATATGAATGACAGTGATTGCATAATCATTACACCTCCATTCAGAGAACTACTATGCCTTCCAAGAAGCCTTTTGATAAAGTAATGGATTCATTGATATGAGGAAAAGTCCAGTATACATGTACAAAAAGAATATACCTTAGTTTTTACTAACCCAGATTTCATAAGATACCAAAGTATTTGATGTATAAATACCAGAAAAAGCATAGAATTTATTAATAAAAATGAAGTTAACAAACTTAAATTCTGGAAGGGATACCTGCATGCCAGTGAAATGAGAATTATTAGCCATGGCAGGATGGCCAAGACCAGAAGCAATCCTGGTAAACATAAGTGATTTCACATCAGAATACTTGTGTAATACACTGAAACAAAAGGCTAAAGAAATATACATGCCGAAGATAAACATGGTAGAAAACTAGGTGTAGAAGTACATAGCATGCCATGCCATATAAATTTTTTCTGAATAACTGCTTCCAAAAATGTACCAAATCTCAAGACAAAATTTAGATGCATCAATCAAACATAAAAAAGATAAAAGGTCATTTTTATTACATTGACACCATCACACACATATGATACATATATGCATATAGTAATTCAAACAAGTTACAGTTCAAAAACCTAACACAAGTCTCTCTATGGAGGAAGTACCAAGATTTTGTAGGTATAAGTGAATTAAACTTCAAGAATCAAAATTGGGTCCTTAAAGTACTAGAAATTCATTCAAATTGGAGAAAAATTGGGTATTGGTGCAACAAACATTGTAGAAGAATCGATCCAAGATAAAGAAATGTACCAATTTTTAAAAAAATCCCAGTGGTTAATCAAGCAGCCGTCAACTCTAAACCCTAAGAAAAGTCATGAAACCCAAACTTGTGTTATCAATTTCAATCAGCATGAAGAGTACATTTGTTGAACTGACTCTCAAAAATTTAACATTCTGCAATTCAACAGACAGATGAAAGTTTCATTGTACTTGTGGGATTCGACTAAATATATATGAACCGAGGAGTGACTATTCGAGTAGCCGTTTGGAGGGATCTATTACAGGTTTGAGACAAACACTAGGCCCGTTTGGTAGCTAATTAGAGTTATGCGTGTATTATTAATTAATTAAAGGTCGGTTAATCGTTAATTAGTTATGCAGTTATTAGTGTATTTGTTTGTGTTTCGCGCAATTATAAAATAATACTTTAAATATGTTTTCGAATCATTTATTTGGTATTTAATTACAATTATGCGTATATTAGTAATCAGATGTCGTTTAACCATTAATTAGTTATACAGTTATTAGTGTACTTGTTTGCATTTCGCACAGTTTTAAGAAAGCATTAAATATGTTTTTGAATCATTAATTTGGTAGCTAATTAGAGTTATGCGTATATTAGTAATCAGATGTTGTTTAACCGTTAATTAGTATACAGTTATTAGTGTACTTGTTTGCATTTCGCGCGGTTTTAAGAAAGTATTAAATATGTTTTTGCATCATTAACTTGGTAGCTATGTATATTAGTATTTGGGGGTCGTTTAACCGCTAATTCGTTATGCCGTGTACTTTTTTTTTTGGTTTCCCACCCGGTGTCTGGTATCCACATTGGAGCTCGATTAAATTCGGATTCGCGCAGGGAAGTCCCACATTGGGGGGTAAAGCGCTCCCTAAACCCTAAACCCACATTATGCAGTGTACTTGTTTGTGTTTTGCACGGTTATAAGAAAATATTAAATATGTTTTTCAATCATTAATTTGACAACTGATTAAAGTTTTGTTTGTATTAGTGATTAGATGTCGTTTAACCATTGATTAATTATGCAGTTATTAGTGTACTTGTTTGCATTTCGCGCGGTTATAAGAAAATATTAAATATGCTTTTTAATCATTAATTTGGTAGTTAATTAGAGTTATGCGTATATTAGTAATTAGAAGTTGTTTAACCATTAATTAGTTATACAGTTATTAGTTAAGGTTTAACCATTAATTAGTTATACAGTTATTAGTTATACACTTGTATATGTTTCACCCCGTTATAAGAAAATATTAAATATATTTTTGAATCATCAATTTGATAGCTAATTAAAATTATGTGTATAATAGTAATTAGAGGTCATTTAATCATTAATTAGTTATGCATTATTAGTGTACTTGTTTGCATTTCGCGTAGTTATAAGAAAATATTAAATATTTTTTTGAATCATTAATTTGGTAGCTAATTAAAATTATGCGTATATTAGTAATAAGAGGTCGTTTAACCGCTAATTAGTTATGTAGTTATTAGTGTACTTGTTTGTGTTTCGCGTGGTTATAAGAAAATATTAATTATGTTTTTGAATCATTTACTTGGTAGCTAATTAGAGTTATGTGTATATTAGTATTCAGAGGTCGTTTAACCGTTAATTAGTTATGTAGTTATTAATGTACTTGTTTGCGTTTTGCGCGGTTATAAGAAAATATTAAATATGTTTTTGGATCATTCATTTGGCAACTAATTCAAGTTATGTTTGTATTAGTAATTAGATGTCGTTTAAACGTTAATTAGTTATGCAATTATTATGTACTTGTTTGTGTTTCACGCGGTTATAAGAAAATATTAAATATATTTTTGAATCGTTAATTTGGTAGCTAATAAGAGTTATGCGTATATTAATAATTAGAGGTCGTTAACCATTAATTAGTTATGCAGTTATTAGTGTACTTGTTTATGTTTTGCCCTGTTAGAAGAAAATATTAAATATATTGTTGGATCATCAATTTAATAGCTAATTAAAATTATGCGTATATTAGTAATTAGATGTCGTTTAATCGTTAATTAATTATGCATTATTAGTGTGGTTGTTAGCATTTCGCGCGGTTATAACTTATAAGAAAATATTAAATATGTTTTTGAATCATTCATTTGGTAGCTAGTTAGAGTTATGCATGTATTAGTAATTAGAGGTCGTCTAACCATTAATTAGTTATACAATTATTAGTGTACTTGTTTGTGTTTCGCATGGTTATAAGAAAATACTAAATATCTTTTTAAATCATTAATTGATAGCTAATTAGAATTATTCATGTATTAGTAATTAGAATTCATTTAACCGTTAATTAGTTATGTAATTATTTATGTACTTGTTTGTGTTTCACGAGGTTATAAAAAGAATATTAAATATGTTTTTGAATTATTAATACACAATTTGATAAATATTCAAATAAATATATTATAATAAAAAGGAGAAATTGAAATTAAGTTACCATTTTAGAATTCCCTAATTGAAAAAATTGCTAAAATTTATTCTCAAGCTATAATTTCAAATTAAAACTGCTGATAAAAAGAAGGAAAATATAAAAGTTGATGTAAAAAGTCTTGGTTAATTGACAATCTAATTAGCATACCTTCGTAGATTATTGAAATAATTCTCCAAAAGACAAGTCTTCCTTTGATGTGGAAAAATTAAAACAAAAAATGTTTTCTTACTTTCAATAATAATAAATTTAAAATATTGTGATAGAAAGGGAAAAAATATATATATATAATTCATTGTTATTAATCTTATATTTGACACTTTATTTATGTTGTTAGAAAGATAAATAGTTTATGCAATATTTCTTTAACAGTCATAACATAAATTTGTTGTTAAGAAAATTAAATGATGGACTTTGAAGTTTTTTCACAATACTTAAGAGAGTTTTAACACTTCGATCACAAAATGCGCTTTGACAACGAGCGAGATTGACTCTCGTGGTCATTTGCTTGCTTTTATGTATTTTTATTGTTTTACCCCCTTTTCATAGCTTTTGTGTTGTGTTTGCGGCTTGTTGGGGTGGGTGGTTTGGTTCTCGAGGTGTTTGGGAGAGTTTTTGGGTAAGTTTCTTAGTTTAAGCTTTTATTTGAACGGATTGACTTCGGTCAATATTCTTAGTAAACGGATTTGAGTGAGATTTTTGTCAGCGTTATTAGCTTTGAGATATTAATTTTGATCTAATAGGACTTTTGGTTTGAATTTCAAGGTTGTTGGTTTGATTTTAAGGCACTTGATTTTTTCTTTATTTTAGTTGTTTAGGTTTAAGTGTTGACCTCGGTAATAGTTTTTCAGGATAACCTTTGACGATTGTTTTGTTGATTTCGTTGAATCTGAAACGTCATTTCTAATTTTGTAGCATGTTTGATTTTGTATCTAATGACGAAGTGTGTAGTGAATCCCCTCCGAATTTGTTAAGGGTGGGAAACAACATAGGCGAGTTAAGATTATTGCAGTGTTAATATGTCTCTCCCGGACTAGTAATTCAGACTCTATTTCTACGTGAGTATATTTGTCGCAAAAATCATACTTGGCACCGTCTCAAAATTTTCCTCCCCAACTACTAGTCATGATCGCTACGATGAAGGTGTAGCATCGTAGCGGGGACCACCATAGCAAGTTCCCTGTGGCCCAGAGTACCTCATAGCGGACCCTATGCTGCCCAATAGGCGCCATGGCAAATCATTCCTTCATCAAAGCAGATTCACTATAGTGGAACCCGGCTCTCCACATCGGGCACTGACAGTGAGTCTGTCAATCTGCCCTAATGTCAGAATACATTCCAACGACATATAGTAAATAGAATTGGTGCACACATAAAAGAAATAACTATAAAAGAAAATAAAGACCTACAAAACAAGGTCATTATTCAAGATGTCACCAATAATATTTGTAAATAAACAAATAAAAAAAAAGATATTCAAATGTAGCAAAAAGTAAGGAGATGTCAAACAAAAACCTATGCACAGGGGCAGAGCTATACGGTATATATAGGTAAATTGATACTTGAATTGGTTATATAACATAGTTTGGACACCCTTGCAACAACCTTTTAGTATAGTGTAGTGGTTTATGGTTTCCAAGATAAGAGTTGGGTTGCAGGTTCAATTCTCGGTAGGTGTTGCGTTTTTAGAGAAAATGACATAAATAGTCCCTTAACTATAGTAGTAGGTCTAAAATGGTCCCTTAACTATACACTTAACGGATTTAGTCCTTTAACTATTCAAAAACTTACCAGTTTTGGTCCCTTAACTATACACTTACCGGTTTTAGTCCCTTAACTATAGACTTACCGATTTTAGTCCTTTAAGTATTCAAAAACTTATCAGGTTTGGTCTTTGTCCATTTTTTTTAATACAAATAGCTTAGGTTTATATTGACGGAATCCATGCCTCGAGAAATTAAATCCTTTAGCAACTTTTTCCGTTGTTTCTCTCTCTCCGCTACTTTTTCTTCAAATTAACCTTATGCGAAGAACCTTAACCTCAACGATTTAAAATAAAATTCACGAGGAAAGAAAATATAAGTCATAATTTTATTCAACGGAGGATAAAATGAAGCATATTATTGGTACTAATGACTTGAATATGCTAAATTTTATTATAATAAGAAAAAAATTATTACCCGTTAAATCCAAAGTTTGTACTCCAACGACTTCATTGAATGAAATTTGTTTAATTTTTCAGAAATTGAAATTTATAAAATGGTAGATTTGCAATTTTTTAATTTTTTTTAAATAGATCAATTTTATTATTCTATTCATTTTATTTTACGTAAAGAATTTTGAGTAAATTAAATAAAATCCGCATTGATTAGCATATTCAAGTGCAGATTCAAGTCATTAACGAAAATTATATGCTTAATTTTATTATCCATTGAATAAAATTAGGACTTAATTCTTTCCTCGTTAATTTTTTTTTGAATCGTTGACGTTATTGTTCTTTTCATAAGAGTAACTTGAAGAAAAAAGGACGGGGATAGAGAAACAACTTAAAAATGGGTTAAAGATTTAATTTCACGAAGACTTCGGTTAATGTAAACCTAAGTTATTTGTATTAAAAAAAATGGGCAAAGACCAAACCTGATAAGTTTTTGAATACTTAAAGGACTAAAATCGGTAAGTTTATAGTTAAGGGACTAAAACCGGTAAGTGTATAGTTAAGAGACTAAAGCTAATAAGGTTTTGAATAGTTAAAAGACTAAATCTGTTAAGTATATAGTTAAGGTTTTAGACCTGCTATTATAGTTAAGGGACTATTTATGTCATTTTCTATGCTTTTTTACTTTTATTTTACTTTAATTTTTGTAGAAGTAACACACCACCAACCCCCACCCCTTGTATAATGATAATTAATATATAATCATAATAGTTAATAAATTTGTTATTTTTCAACTGTTATTTCTTAAAATAATCTTTAATTAGTGACCTATACTATAAAAATCTAAAAAGGAATAAATATATCAATAACTAATTGAATTCTGAACAAATGTGTTTTGACTTTCTGTTACTTTTCATTAAAATTTTAAATAAAACTTAGAAATAATTCTATGACACTAAAATCGAAAGTGAAAATGTTCCACAAAGAAACTCTTTTTAAAAAATCGTTTGATTCTAATCTTTGTTCTTCATGTTTCACTTCTATCGTTATCGTTGCCAGAAGTCGGTAAAAGCTTAAAACTTAAAAGTGATTTTTTTCTAGATTGAATTCTTTTTTCTTTATCTTTTATTTTTTTGCTTTGTCCATTCATATTTAATTGAATATGAACTGATTTTTGGTGCATTCATTTTTCTTAAAAAAAGAATTATAGTTTGGACACCCTTTATAAAGTTTTTGGCTAAGACACTACCTATGCATAGGCAAAACAACCAATCCAATACAAAAGTTGTAAATGGGGGGAGAGTGTGAGAGGAGGAGAGTAGGGATGAGGATTATGCCCAAAGCCTAACTATCTACTCTACTCACGAGACTAGAAGCGTCAGTGCCCTCCTCTTCTAACCCACTCAGGAATGAAAACTTCTAGCATCGATAGTCCTCACTCAGGGCATCTTCTCTTTCGGGTCGAGCAATCGAGCTTAGTCTTCATGGCCATCCACATCTAGATTAACAATTGATATCAAGAGCACTACATATTTTTCTCTTCCTCTAAGTCTTTTTGGAGCTCTACGTGGGCCCGAGCCAGGGAAGTGTAAGAACTTTGAAGGTCTAGCGGGCCCGATGAACTGGAAGGAGCGGACTCTGGGGGTTAGGCGACAATCTTGGTGAGAATGACATTTTTCACCCAAGCCATGTTCGACTCCAAGCGCCCAAAAGGCCCTGTCGGCTCCTTCATTCAACTCTACTCAGTCCAGGATACATGTTATTACTAGGGCTCAGTGGTAGGTCACATCGGATAAGTTTCTGGAGGGACGAATTCTCCGGGAGGTCAAGTTCAACCACTTACAATAATCAGTGAGGAAGTTGACACTGTTAGTACTAGCCCTCGAGTAAACCCACATAATAGAGTCTACATTATCCTCCCCCATTAGCATATGTACTAACTAATGTCTCTCGTTCTCTTTGTCCTTGCCTAGGAAGGGATCATTGGAGTGGATTAAGTCTGTCAGCAAGTCTGGGATATCCTAACTCGGCCTGATTCTAACACGGGTCCTATCATGATCCGATTTTTCGAGTCATGATGACGCATACTACCCACCAGTAGGTAAGTCAATCTGTAACTCAGAACACAGAAATAACACTAAAACAACAAAATGAGACAAAAGCTGATGTAAACCAAAAACTCTATACAAAAAATCCTTCCTAGAACCTGGAAGTCACAAGTACAGAATTGTCTAAAAATATGAGTACATGTCCCAAAAGTGGACCAAAAGCAAATTCATCTCAAAAGCAAAAGACCAGCTAAATATGTACAAAAGGAGACAAGCTGATCCAGGATGCAAAATGCTCACCCACATCTCCGATCCCAAAAGTTATTGAAGATGGCACAAACAATCACCGTCAGTAGCTGGTACTAGGACCTGCATCACGAAACAGATGCAAAGTGTAGCATGAGTACCACAACAAAGGTACTCAGTAAGCATAATAGGCCGACTGAGCAAGAGAGGTAAAGAAAACATGTAAAGAATAGAATCTAGACACAAATGGAGGTCAAAACAGATATGAAAGAGAGCACACAAGCATACCAAAAGTAACAAGTATAGCTAAACTAAACTTAATTGGACCCCTTAAGCCTAGAAGGTACACTCGTGCACAAGTTAAATAAAACCCGAACAGACCTTCATAAGCCCGACAAATACACAAAATAGCTAAGTCTACTGAGAGAGTACCATAAAGCGAAAGTTGGGATCCCAATACAAGTAAGTGTTCTTATTTTTCTTAAGCGTTTCTATTTTCTTCTTCTTATTCTTAAAACACCTAATTTAGTACATATTCTACATTTCATATCATATTATACTTATTTATTTATTATTTATATTATACGAAAAAAGGCCAAAAATACCCTTAAACTATTCGAAAAGGTTTAAGAATACCCCTTATTCATCTATTTGGTTAAAAATACCCCTCAATCCACCTTTATGGCCTACTTTTACCCTCAAAATTTTTAAATTAATATTACTATTATTATTTATTATGTGGCGTCTTCCTATTTTATAAAATTAAATCCCCAACCCATTAGATTTTTTCCAACCCGCTCTGATCCATATCCACAACCTCATGACCCATATCCAATTAAACCTAATAATGAATCTGATCCTTTCTGTATCTTAAACACATGAATCTCTGCAATTTATCATGTTTAAAAGATTAGTCATAAAATGTATTACTTGTGGTTATTGGAGAAGAGCATTGAGAATGCAGATGAAGTATTTGTAGTGCCAATTTGGCTGCGAAATCGACCACATGAATAGTGACCCATCATACTCTCACTTCAATGATGCATCATTATTTTTCTTCTCTTCTAGCTAGATATCTACTTCTTCAAAGTAGAGGAAGCAAATTAATGGGGATTTTATAGAGAACACATATATAGGGATGGGGTATGAAAAGGAAATAATTAGCAAGTTGAAAGGGATATGCAAGTAATAATAAAAAGTTTTAATTGAATTAAGAGTTTTGGGGTTTCTAATATTGTCTATTAGCTCATTAATAGAAATAATAGTAAGTATATGTGCTCCATAAAATGTCGAAATCCTAATGATCAATTGATCGTCAAACATCTACTACAATTTTTTTTTTGAATTCTTCATTTGCAGATAAATTACAGAGAGATAGAGACCAGATTCATGGGGCAGGGAAATAGAGCGGGGCGGGTTAAAAAATTTTTTGATGCATTGGGGATTTTTTATGCAATAGTAAGATGCCATGTAATAAATATTTATAATTAAAATAATTAAAAATCTGTTAAGTTTTAAGGGTAAAAGTAGGCCAAAAAGGTGGATTCAGGAGTTTTCTTAGCCAAATAGATGAATGAAGGGTATATTTGTACCTTTTCGAATAGTTCAAGGGTATTTTACCCCTTTTCCGTTCCGTATATTATATTACTTTAAAAAAAAGACACGTTTTTACATTGAAATGTTGTGACTTTTTCAAAGGGTAGTGACTTTTTCAAAGGGTAGTGACTTTTTTAACGAGTTGTGACCTTTACAAAAAGTTATAACTTTTCTGAAGAGTTGTGACTTTTTTTATAAGGCGCAATAAGCACTTATTCATAATACCCTTTTATAACACTCCGAAAATTAGTAGGCTAACCTAGAGCTAAACATAAGGGTTAAAAATTGTAAAATGACTCCCCGTAGATTAGTAGACCATCTAGGGTTGTAATGAGAGCTTCAAGAGTCAAGGCCAAAGGGCTAGTGCCAAGGCAAATGGGTCAAGCCAAAGCCAAAGGCCAAGGCTGCCCCAACTTCACGGCCATCACCACGGCCAGTGGTCTTGACCACGACTCGTGAGAGGCTTCGTGGAGTTGCCTTGGCCATAGAGGAGTATCCACCAAGTGGCCTAGATACTGCCTCAAGGTCCACGAGAGGGACCACGTCTCGTGGAGCCCCTCGTGAAGATCCTTGGGCATGTGAGCTTAAGACACCAAGTAGCTTAGATACTGCCTCAAGGCCCACGAGAGGGACCAGAACCAATAGTTTTGACCATGGATCGTGGAGCCCCTCGTGAAGATGCCTTGGGCATGAAAGATTAAGGCACCAAGTGCCTAGCTACTTCCCCAAGTCCACGAATGGGACCACGACTCGTAGAGCCCCTCGTGGCACCTAGGCAGGGTCACTTAAGTGAGGGTTAAATAAGTAATTTCCTTTTTAAGTCCTATTAAAGTGTGGTTGTTTTGGGTAAGTTTGGGGTCACTATATAAGTTGTTTTTAAGTCAAAATTCCCTAAACTAAGTCATTGTTCACAAACACCCAAATCAAGTCATAAGTTCATCTTCCTCACAATATTTCTCTCTCTAAAACTCAAAGAAGAAGAAGGGTAGAATTGGAGCTAGGGTTTGAAGAAATCAAGATTTCTTCCTCAAATTCCTCGAAGAATCATCCTAAGGTATGGTAGCTTTTCATCTATGGGTAGCTTTCACCCATAGAGTCCCTTCAAAACTAGATTTCAAAGATTACAATTTCCCCAAAGAGTTAGGGTTTCACTCAAAGTCATGTGTTCCTTTCAAAAACGTTTTCAATGGTTGATTTATGATGGATTATGATTGAATTGATGATTTATGATGAAATCCCCCCCCCCCCCCAAAGAACCCATGAATTCCCATATTACTAAATTGTGATCTTAGGATGTCGGTTGATTGATTATAGAAGCATGTGAATAGATTATGCTTATATTGATTGAGTTAATTGAATCATGATATTATCCATATTTAATGTAGGAATTATAGATGTTTGGGTTGAATGTGATTCATGGTCCTTGAAGGGAAAATTATGAGAATTGTACATATTTATGAGAATTGTGCATGAGTTTATGATTCACTTAGAGAGTGAAAATCCTATGACTATGGTGTAATTATGGTATTGATGAAAGATCATTCTCCCTATACCCTTACACATGAATATGCATGAAATGTCTATGACTATGATAATCTTGTTGTGTTGATTGAAATGCTATTCTCATGAACACACTATGAACTTGATGTGAAAGGTTTACTCACATATTAATGATTCTAAGGTAGAAAGGCTATTTTCACTTATTAAATCTATGAGCTATCATGATACCATGTTGGTTTGACTGCTAGGGCATTCTTCCATAAACATGAACTTAAGTAAAGACTTAACATGAACTTAATGGGAAATTATGCTTAGCACCGAGTGGATATGAATATGAGATGGAAGCTTTTAAGTCAGTTAGTCTAACTTTTCAAATGGGTTCCTTTTACGCCAGTTAGTTTGTGTTCCCAAAACAGTTGTCTCATGAGGTGGAAACTTTTTACCTTAGTTAGTCCGGGTTTCTTAAAGCAATCTCCTTATCCCGTAACTATGTGCCCACATAGGTCTTTAGCTAGTGGAACCACCTAAGCTAACAAACTAGTTCTACCTTAGGCAAGTAGGACACATTTTTTCAGTGTGGGGCAGCACACCGAATTTCATGTAGATCACTTGGTCTATGTCGGTTAAGGCTATTTCCCTACATGACAAAAATATGAATTATGACAAGAACATGAACATGAATTATACTTATGACTTCTTAAGGAGTTCTACTTAGTATGAGTGGGGGTATGAGACTTCATTAATGCATAAGTAGGCTTTGAAAGAGGTTATGGTGTGGCTTTCCTTGTTGCAAGTTATTGAACATAAACATTTCCTTGTCTATGAGTATTGGCTATGGATGAGGTCAAGGTATGATATGCATGATTATGGTGGCCTAAAAGTGGTACTTAGTATTAGATAGGATTATGAGATCTTATCTGTATATTGCATAAGTATAGCTTAGGGTTGCGTATGAGATGGTTTGACTTATGTATTTACACTAATGTGCATAATGACTCTTCAAGTTGATAAAATGCATGGTTTCAACTAAAATGTTCCTTTTTGCATGTTTTAAGGATTTTTATGCATGTCTATCATACTTAGTGTAATTTTTGTACTAACCCATATTTTCTACATTTTTCTATAAGTGTTAGGCCCGATTGTTGAGTGGTGCTTCCCTCTTGATCAAAGCTTGGATCGACTCTTCTCCACGCTTTCGGTGAGTCCTCATGGTTCGAGGACAAGAGATGTTCATTTCTAGTTCCTTTCTTAAATTCTCTTTTGAGACTATGTAGTAAAGGGTTGTGACCTTATTTAATACTTAATTGTATTAGATGGTTATTGAGACAATGTCTAGACTTCCATTTGATTTTATGAAAGACTTCGATCGAAAAAAGTTTTAAATTCCGCATCATTTCTATTTATCTTTTGTCATGATATGTTAAGGGCTTGTATGAGACCCCTTCGGGGTCAAGTACGCCGTGTTACATCAAGGGGATACCCTTATGTGGTGACAAACTTGGTATCAGAGCAAAATGTTTAGAATGATTCTAGGATGATGTCTCATAAACCACGTCTAGTAGAGTCTTGTTCATGAGTGTGAATCACGCCACATTTATGAATAAGAGCCTATAAGATGTTTAGGAAATTTCACTTCTTTCACTACTCTTAAGTCGTGCCATAGAGTTTAACTCTATAAAGTCTTTTTCCTAACCCTTCTCTTGTGTCTTGAGGATATGAATACAAGAAGGGAGAATGCAAGAAGAAGGAAAAAAGAGAATGTGAATGAGGGATTTCCTCCCCAAGATCCTCGAGCTCCTATTGATACATGGGCTATGACAAATGTGGAAATAAGGTTGACTCTCCAAGTATTGACCCAAGTCGTGACTGCCCAAGTCAATAGGGATGTTAGGACTCATGCGAACCCTAATATGAATACCGTGGCTTTTAGATTGAGGGATTTTACAAGAATAACCCTCTCGTGTTTCTTGGTTCCAAAGTGGGAGAAGATCCTTAAGAATTTGTGGAAGAGGTCTACAATATAATTGATGCCATGGGGTGACTTCGGTAGAGAAAGCGGAGCTATCCGCTTACCAATTGAAGGGTGTGGCCCAAGTATGGTATACTCAATGGAAGAGGAATAGGCCGGTAGGAGCGGGTCCCATAGATTGAGAGGTGTTCAAAAAGGCATTCCTTGATAGGTTCTTTCCTCGAGAGATGAGGGAAGTTAAGGTGGAAGAATTTATCAACCTTCATTAAGGAGGTATGAGTGTTCAAGAATATTCTCTAAAGTTTATCGAATTGTCCAAGTATGCTCCGGCTATGGTGGTGGATCCAAGGGATGAGATGAGTAGGTATGTTTATCCAAGGTGGTAAGAAAATAATGTCGTACGACAATCCTCCTTCATGATATGGATATCTCACGTATTATGGTGTATGCCCAACAAATAGAAGATGAGAAACTCCAAGACAACAATAGAGAGGTAAATAGAGCAAGGACCGATGATAGGAATTCTTCCAAGGGTAAATCCGAAGGTCAAGGTCGACCAAGGTTCATGATAAGGTTCTCCAACCAAGGCTCTTCTAGTGTTCCAAGGGTCAATAAAGATAGGGTGTCTAACCCTAAGCCTCAAAGAGGCAATAGTGGTGGATCTTCTATGGTAAGGCCTACTTGTTCCAAGTGCCGTAAGAAGCATGATGGTAAGTGCCTAGTTGGCACAGATGGTTGTTATAGTTGCGGGAAGAGTGGTCATATGATGAGGGATTGTCCCATGCTTAAGGCTCAAGGAAGAGAGGGAAAGCAAGTTCCTTATAGTGGTTCAAATTTCGATGCTCCCAAGAAAAACCGCTTCTATGCTCTTCAATCCCAAGGTGAACAAGAGAGCTCCCCGGATGTGGTGCCCGGTATGTTACACGTTTTTTCTATTGATGTCTATGCATTGTTAGATCCCGGTGCCACTTTGTCCTTTTTAACATCTTTTGTAGCCATGAAGTTTGAAATACTCCTCGAAGTGTTAGTAGAGCCTTTTTCGGTTGCTACCTCGGTTGGTGACTCGGTGGTGGCAAAAAGATTCTATAGGAGTTGTCCTATTTCTTTTTACCATAAAGTTACCTTGGTGGATTTGGTGGAGTTAGACATGTTAGATTTTGATGTGATTTTGGGTATGGATTGGTTGTATGCATGTTATGCCTCTATTGATTGTAGGACTCTGGCTGTTAAGTTTTAATTTCCAAATGAGCCTATTTTAGAGAGGAAGAGGGGAAATTCTACCCCTAGAGGTCAGTTTGTCTCTTGCCTCAAAGCTAGGAAAATGATCTCCAAAGGGTGTGTTTACCATCTTGTTAAGGTTATGAATTTGAGTCCGAAACCCTTTCTCTAGAGCTGGTTTCGGTAGTGAATAAGTTTCCGGAAGTTTTCCCCGATGACTTGCCCGGTATTTCTCCCGAGCGGGAAATAGATTTTGGCATTGATCTTTTACCAGATACGCAACCTATCTCCATTCCTCCTTACAGAATGGCTCCGGTGGAGTTAAAAGAGCTGAAGGAGCAACTAAAGGATTTGCTAGACAAGGGTTTAATTCAACCGAGTATCTCTCAATGGGTTGCTCTGGTATTGTTTGTTAGAAAGAAAGATGGGTCTCTTAGAATGTGCATCGACTATTGCCAATTGAACAAAGTGACCATCAAGAATAAATATCCCCTTCCAAGAATTGATGACTTGTTTGATCAACTTCAAGTGGCCAGCCATTTCTCCAAAATAGATCTTCGTTCGGGGTTACAATCAACTAAGGGTGAGAGGGGTTGACATTTCCAAGACGGCCTTTAGGACCAGGTATGGTCACTATGAATTTGTGGTTATGTCATTTAGGTTGACAAATGCCCCGGCAGCATTCATGGACTTAATGAATAGGGTGTTTAGACACTACCTTGATATGTTTGTGATCGTGTTTATCGATGATATTTTGATCAATTCAATGAGTGAAAATGAACATATGGACCATTTGAGGTTTGTATTGCAAGTCTATAAAGACCATCAATTATATGCTAAGTTTAGTAAATATGAGTTTTGGCTAAGGTCCATAGTATTCCTTGGTCATGTTGTGTCGAGCAAGGGTATTGAGGTAGATCCTAAGAAGACGGATGTGATCAAGGGTTGGCCTAGACCTTTAACTCCTACCGATATTAGAAACTTTTTGGGTTTGGCTGGTTACTATAGGAGGTTTGTTGAGAGTTTTTCCTCCATTGCTTCTCCATTGACCGATTTGACTCAAAAGAAAGCTAAGTTTGAGTGGTCGGAGGCTTGTGAGAAAAGCTTCCAAGAGTTGAAAGATAGACTTACTTCCGCTCCAATGTTGACCTTACAGGAGGGTACCGATGGTTTTGTTGTGTATTGTGACGCCTCTAGAGTGGGGTTGGGATGTGTGCTTATGCAACATGGTAAAGTGATTACCTATGCTTCAAGGCAACTCAAGGTCCATGAAAATAATTATCCAACCCATGATCTCGAATTAGCGGCGGTAGTATTTTCCTTGAAAATATGGAGGCATTATCTATATGGGGTGCATGTTGATATGTTCACCGATCACAAGAGTCTCTAATATGTGTTTATCCAAAAGAACTTGAATCTCTGAAAAAGAAGGTGGTTGGAACTCTTGAAGGATTATAACATGAGTGTCCTATACCACCCCGGTAAAGCTAATGTAGTAACGGATACCTTTAGTCGATTGTCCATGGGTAGTGTGGCTCATGTAGATGTTGAAAATAAAGAATTGGTTCGTGATGTGCATAGGTTAGCCCGATTAGGTGTTCAACTAGTGGATTCCACCAAGGATGGTGTCATGATCCATAATGGTTCTGAATCATCCTTTATGATTGACGTGAAGTCTAAGCAAGACCTTAATCCTATATTAGTTGAGTTGAAAGAGTCGGTACTCAAAAATTCCGTTGAGGCTTTCTCCCAAGGGGGAGATGGGGTGCTTAGGTACCAAGGTCGATTATGTGTTCCGGATGTTGATGGCTTGAGAGAGCAAATTCTAGAAGAAGCTCGTGGTTCGTAGTATTCTATTCATCTGGGAGCCACCAAGATGTACCGTGATCTACGGGAAGTCTATTGGTGGAATGGTATGAAGAAGGATATAACGGGTTTTGTAGCCAAGTGTTCGAATTATCAACAAGTTAAGGCCGAGCATCGAAGGCCGAGAGGTTTGTCCCAAGATATAGATATTCCGACTTGGAAGTGGGAGGACGTAAACATGGACTTCATAGTGGGGTTGCCTCATACCCGAAGGCAACATGATTCTATTTGGGTCATCGTAGATCGAATGACAAAAGCAGCCCACTTTATTCCCGTCAATGTTTCGTTTGTGGCGGAAGACTATGCCAAGTTGTACATCAAGGAGATAGTGAAGTTGCATAGGGTTCTTATTTTGGATCGGAGTATTTAATTTACTTCACACTTTTGGAAGGCATTCCAAAAGGGCTTGGTACTAAGGTTAAGCTTAGCACGACTTTTCATTCCCAAACCGATGGGCAAGCAGAACGTACCATCCAAACCTTAGAAGATATGTTGAGGGCATGTGTTATAGATTTCAAGGGTAATTGGGATGACCATCTATCGTTAATAGAGTTTACCTACAACAATAATTACCACTCAAGTATTGCCATGACTTCTTTTGAAGACTTGTATGGTAGGAGATGTAGGTCTCTGATTGGTTGGTTTGAAGTAGGTGAAATTGCTCTACTTGGTCCCGTACTAGTTTATGAAGCCATTGAAAAAGTCTGACTCATTAGAGAGAGGTTGAGGACGGCCCAAAGTCGGCAAAAGTCTTATGCAGATGTTAGAAAGAGGGATTTAGAATTTGAAGTTAATGATTGGGTCTATTTGAAAATCTCACCTATGAAAGGTGTGATGAGGTTTGGCAAGAAAGGGAAACTTAGTCCCCGGTACGTAGGTCCATATCAAATCTTAAAACGAGTTGGGAAAGTTGCCTATGAGTTAGACTTGCCAAATGAGTTGGCTCTGGTTCATCCGGTATTTCATGTCTCTATGCTTAAGAAGTGCATGGGAGATCCGGTATCCATTATCCCCTTAGAAGGGTTGGGGGTTGATGAGAGTCGAAGAGGTTCATGTAGAGATCTTAAACCGGCAAGTCAAAAGGTTGAGAAACAAGGAAATAGCTTTCGTAAAGGTTTTATGGAGAAATCATTTTGTTGAGTGCTACTTAGGAGGCCGAGGCCGATATGAAGTCCCGATATCCTCATCTTTTTCCTTCTACTCCTATCCAAGCTTGAGGTAAATAGTTTCTCTTGAGTTTGATGTTTTGGGAGTCATGTGTGTGCTATGTGTTCTTCATGATTTCCTTATGATATGCATGTTCTTGAGAAAATTCACGTTTAGTATAAAGTGAGTTTTCATAAATTATATGTTCCTCATGTTGTTGTGCATTTTAATATGATGATTGCATATTTGACTTCATGAGATGATTTGACGAACATGCTTTGATATGCTTTTGATGAAATGGCATATTGGCTCCATAATGTTATGTTGAGCTTGCTTTTAGTTAGAGAAGGTAGTTCCTCCTATGATTATGTGAAATGATGAGTTTTGTGCATAATGGGTTATGGATATAGCTCCCACTTCCTTGTGTTGCATTGATTATGTCTTGAGATGGAGTTGATGTTTCCTCTTTTGAACGGTGCATTATTTGACGTTTCATGCATGATGGGCTGCTAGTCTTGAGTATTTATTCCGTTGGGTGTCTAGATCGTCATTCGAGGATGAATGATCTCAAGGGGGACATAATGTAACACTCCGGAAACTAGTAGGCTAACCTAGAGCTAAACGTAAAGGTTAAAAATCCTAAAATGACTCCCCGTATATTAGTAGACCATCTAGGGTTGTAATGAGAGATTCAAGAGTCAAGGCCAAAGGGCTAGTGCCAAGGCAAAGGGGCCAAGCCAAAGCCAACGGCCAAGGCTGCCACAACCTTGGAGCACACTACCCTAACTTCACGGCCATCACCACGGCTAGTGGTCTTGACCACGGCTCGTGAGAGGCTTCGTGGATTTGCCTTGGCCATTGAGGAGTAGCCACCAAGTGGCCTATATACTGCCTCAAGGTCCACAAGAGGGACCACGACTCGTGGAGCCCTTCATGAAGATGCCTTGGGCATGTGAGCTTAAGGCACCAAGTAGCTTAGCTACAGCCTCAAGGCCCATGAGAGGGACCACGGCTCGTGCAACCCCTCGTGAAGACGTCTTGGGCATGAAAGCTTAAGGCACCAAGTGCCCAGCTACTTCCCTAAGTTCTCAAGTGGAACCACGGCTCGTGGTCATGACCACGGCTCGTGGAGCCCCTCGTGGCACCTGGGCAGGGTCACTTAAGTGAGGGTTAAATAAGTAATTTCCTTTATATGTCCTATTAAAGTGTGGTGATTTTGGGTAAGTTTGGGGTCACTATATAAGTTGTTTTTACGTCAAAATTCCCTAAACTAAGTCATTGTTCACAAACACCCAAATCAGGTCAAAAGTTCATCTTCCTCACAATATTTCTCTCTCTAAAACTCAAAGAAGAAGAAGGGCAGAATTGGAGCTAGGGTTTGAATAAATCAAGACTTCTTCCTCAAATTCTTTGAAGAATCATCCTAAGGTATGGTAGCTTTTCATCTATGGGTAGCTTTCACCCATATAGTCCCTTTAAAACTAGATTTCAAACCTTACAATTTCCCCAAAGAGTTAGGGTTTCACCCAAAGTCATGTGTTCTTTTCAAAAAATGTTTTCAATGGTTGATTTATGATGGATTATGATTGAATTGATGATTTATGGTTGATTTATGATGAAATATCCCCCACCCCACCCCCAAGAACCTTGAATTCCCCATATTACTAAATTGTGATCATAGGATGTGGGTTGATTTATTATAGAAGCATGTGAATAGATTATGCCTATATTGATTGAGTTAATTGAATCATGATATTATCCATATCTAATGTAGGAATTATAGATGTTTGTGTTGAATGTGATTCATGGTCCTTGAAGGTCAAATTATGAGAATTGTGCATGAGCTTATGATTCACTTAGAGAGTGAAGATCCTATGACTATGGTGTAATTGTGGTATTGATGAAATATCATTCTCCCTATACCCTTACACATGACTATGAATGAAATGTCTATGACTATGCTAATCTTGTTGTGTTGATTGAAATGATATTCTCATGAACACACTATGAACATGATGTGAAAGGTTTACTCACATATTAATGATTCTAAGGTTGAACGGCTATTCTCGCCTATTGAATCTATGAGCTATCATGATACCATATTGGTTTGAGTGCTAGGGCATTCTTCTATAAACATGAACTTAAGTAAAGACTTAACATAAACTTAATGGGAAATTATGCTTAGCACCGAGTGGATATGAATATGAGTTGGAAGCTTTTAAGTCAGTTAGTCCGGCTTTCCAAATGGGTTCCTTTTACGCCAGTTAGTCAGGGTTCCCAAAACAGTTATCTCATGAGATGGAAACCTTTTACCTTAGTTAGTCCGGGTTTCTAGAAGCAATCTCCATATCTCGTAACTATGATCCCACATAGGTCTTTAGCTAATGGATCCACCTAAGCTAACAAACTAGTTCTACCTTAGGCAAGTAGGACACCTCTTTTCGATGTGGGGTAGTACACCGGATTCCATGTAACTCACATGGTCTATGTAGGTTAAGGCTATTTCCCTGCATGACAAGAATATGAATTATGACAAGAACATGAACATGAATTATACTTATGACTTCTTAAGGAGTTCTACTTAGTGTGAGTGGGGGTATGAGACTTCATTCATGCATTGCACAAGTAGGCTTTGAAAGAGGTTATGGTGTGGTTCCCTTATGCTATAAAGGTATATGAATTTATGCATGTATGTTATGGATTGTTGCTATGAGTGACTTTCCTTGTTACAAGTTAATGAACATGAATGTTTCTTTGTCTATGAGTATTGGATATGGATGAGGTCAAGGTATGAAATGCATGATTATGGTGGCCTAAAAGTGGTACTTAGTATTAGATAGGATTATGGGATCTTATCTATACATTGCACAAGTATAGCTTAGGGTTACTTATGAGATGGTTTGACTTATGTATTTACACTAATGTGCATAATGACTCTTCAAGTTGATAAAATGCATGGTTTCAACTAAAATGTCCCTTTTTGAATGTTTTAAGGATTTTTATGTATGACTATCATACTTAGTGCAATTTTTGTACCTACCCATATTTTCTACATTTTTCTATAAGTGTAGGGCCCGGTTATTGAGGTGTGCTACCTTCTTGATCAAAGCTTGGATCGACTATTCTCCACGCTTTCGGTGAGTCCTCATGGTTCGAGGACGAGAGTTGTTCATTTCTAGTTCCTTTCTTACATTTTCTTTTGAGACTATGTTGTAAAGGGCTGTGACCCTATTTGATACTCGATTGTATTAGATGGTTATTGAGACAATATCT
Organism: Solanum verrucosum; assembly: GCF_900185275.1. Classification (NCBI taxonomy): domain Eukaryota; kingdom Viridiplantae; phylum Streptophyta; class Magnoliopsida; order Solanales; family Solanaceae; genus Solanum; species Solanum verrucosum. Next base: position 1,542,782 of record NW_026020412.1, read on the forward strand.
AGACTTCCATTTGATTTTATGAAAGACTTCGATTGTAAAAAGTTTTAAATTCCGCATCATTTCTATTTATCTTATGTCATGATATGCTAAGGACTTGTATGAGACCCTTCGGGGTTGAGTACGCCTATTACATCTAGGGGGTACCCCTTGGTCGTGACACCTTTGTTGGGTATAAAGGAAGGGCTTCCTCACATATTTAAACTACGAATTTTTTTAGTTTTCTATTCTTCTCTTTTTAGAAAACACAAGTGCGATTTGCAATTGTTGAGTGAGTTTGAAGTTCAGCGGAATTGGAACACTCTCCTAACATGAATTTTAAATTACTATAATACCCCCAACTTAAAACACTCAATTAGCATGTCTTTTATAGTTTAAATTTATATTCTATTAAAAGAAAGAACGATAATAAAACAATAGCTAAGATATGAATTATATAGGAAGGAGGAGAAGGTATATTTAAGAGGGGTAATTAAATAAATTTAAGAGTGACTTTTTTATTACACATCACAATTGATTTTAAAAAGAGAAAAAAATTCAAAAAACAAATGTAATTGGAGGTCATAGAGATGTGACACATCACAATAGATTTTGGGATAATGATTTCACAATGTATGCTTAGAGTTAGTAATCTAAGAAAGTTTATATCCAATATTTAATAGGAACTTATATTTATTATTTCATTCATAATCGTTTACTTATATTTTGTTTAATAATATTGACATTATTTTAAAAACTAGTGTACTACATGGTTTGACAGTTACATGCAACACACGTGCATTAAAACTAGTACTACATTAAAAATATGAACTCCCTAACTTGAATATTAAATTACTATAATACCTGCAACTAAAAATATTTTTTTAATTAATATTATAACAAAAACAAGACTGCTACTCCCAAATTACATCTCCTTAAAATAAGTATAACGCAATCGTTGTCGAATATAGAACCAAACTAGGTTGGGGTCGAATCCACGGGGAATAAGGAAAAAAGTAAGCCTTGTGAGATTATTACTGTTGGTTTATTATTTCCAGAGGAATGGGGATAAGTTGGGAGAATTGAAAATTCCTTTTAGTACCTATTTTGTAACAAGTAACAATCAACAATGTTACTTAAACCAATAATTAATAGAGAGAATTAACTAGGATTGTGTTCATCAAGACTGTTTGACCGAATATGGGTTAATTTTCGAGCTTGGATTGTGTGAGCTTTAGGAACACGAGTTCCTTGAGCTATTTTGGACCGATTGACGGAGTAAATTTCGTGATTCTCAAGGAGGGGGAGGGGGTGTCCCATAATTTCATATTGATTCAATTTTGGGCCCATCTCTAATTGTTTCGATTTTGGTGTCTAAAAATTTGCATTTGACGTTGTGATCAATTATATGTTAGCGTGGTTGTGATCAGAGGCAATTCGAAGGGGGGACGCTCAACTGTACAGTATTCAAGGTAGGCTACGATCTACTTTCCTTTAGATTGTACTTTATTAGATAATGTGTAGTATGAATCGCCTGAGAATTGAGACCGTATGTGTTTGGTTTAGAGATCCTTCCTTATTTCCATTTTCTTGATTCCTATAGAAGCCTCCGGCTAGTCTTGGGTTGCATGATCCTTAGCTTAGGCTAGTAGTTCCTTGCTTATGGCGTAGCTTAGGGTAGTAATCCTCTTTAGACTTGATATTTGAGGCCTTGGAATAGTTGTGACCCATGTGCTTTAGAATGCGTCTTAATGCCTCTTTAGTTAATTTGTTTGCTTTCTATAGTAATTGCTACGGTTCGGTACCCTACACTAATGTATGGAATCCTAATTGCTTGTGCTAGTCGTAGGTTGGCATTAGATGCACTTAATTTTTGCTTGAGTAGGACTTGCAGGTTCGCTTGATTGTCGATTCCTTATATTTCCTTCATTTCTTGAGTAAAGGTGATTATGTTATGTTGTTATTGTTGAGTTTGTTGGTATACTGTTGTGCCCGAGGCCTTGGTCGAGGACCAATTGGAATTTTAGGTTAGTTCTCTTTTCTCTGGAGCGTGGTAGTATTGGTAATGTTTATCTAGCTATTTAGCTGCTATTGTTTGAATGCTGCTTATGGCATGCATTGCATTTGATATCTGTTTCATGTGTTTTGTGGAATGATTATGATTCATCATTGGTTTTCACTACTATTTTCGAGAAAGTTTGATTTCACAATTTTACTCTTTAAAACCTATTCTTGACGAGAATCATACCACCTAGATCACTTTGATAAACTAATTTTTGAGATAATAGATGTATCAATGATATGCTCACTTTTTACTTGATCCGTTGGAACATCGCTGACCTTTTGGTAAACTCATTTATGTACTTGTACCTTGGTACCATGATGGAGCAGATTCAATACTCTGACAAATAGATTATGAAAGTCCTGGATCAGGACCAGACATATATATGTACTCTGACCATATGGCACATTGAACAGGATGAGGGGTATCCACATAGGTCCTATCTAGCATGCCAAGAGGCAGAAGGTAGATGTATATACTTAGTTGCGTAGAACTTGGCACTAATGGTATTGTTGTGTTCTATTGCATTACTTGCATTTATATGCATTATCTATCACCAATATCATTGATTGTTGTTTGCACCCACCTGTCTTATGGGGGCGGCTAGGTTATGTTTATTGTTGTGTTACTTCCGGTCTTATGGGTGCATGATTAGGTTATTGTTTGATTATAAAATTGTGTGTCTTGTGTCGACCTGATAGTTAGTTATATAAATGGTTTGAACTTGCCTCTACATTGGTGCTTTTGGTTTTGGTCGGGTTGGGTTGGCCTCTTGGCCATTGTGAGGTATAGTAGTGGTTACCGATGTTGTATCTCCAGTTGGTTGGCTTTCGTAATGGACCCTTGTAGTGGTTAGGTTGTTGGGTTAGCGCCTCCAAGTATGTTCCTTCTTTTTACTTTAACTGTGCACTATCTCTTCTTTAGCTTCTTATACTATACTTTTCTTACTAACCTGCTATTTATACTTGCTTTGTCTTTGGAGCTCAGTTGACCTATGCCTATTGAGTACCGGTTGTTGGTACTCATACTACACTTTTTCACCCTACATATCATAGTACAAGTTCTCTATGTTGACGTGTGTCTCGTGCGAAGCAGCTTTGGATTCAGGGGTGCGCTCTTGACGTTCAAAGTTGTCAATCTCCCTCTATTTTGACTAGAATTAGTCTTTATTTTGCATTCAGAGATGGTTATTACGGGCTATGGATTTGACTTACCTACTGTCGGGATGTTTGTAGGTGTCATCATGACCTGAGAAATTGGATCATAACAATAATACAATATGTTACAATGAAACACAACACAATATGTTATAAAATAATACATAACAACCATCCAAACAAAGTGTAAGTAAAAATAAGTGACCTAAAATATTTGTGACATCGAAATAACAAATAATTTTGTGTTCAACATAAGTTAATATTTTCGTTTCATAATATACCACATGTTATGTCATATAGGCATAATAAGTTATGACTTACGACTAAACTTGATTCTTACTAAAGTTATGCTTATCGAAATAAAAGTTCAGTTTCAAAATTCATAGCTTAATTCTTATCGAAATTATGTTGAGCGAGACAAATATTTGTTAACCTTATAATGCCAAGCGAATTAGGTCATATAAATATTACACAATGTCACATAACTTAATTCTTATGGAACTTATGCTGAGCGAGGTAAAAGTTATCTATATTTATGCCGAGTGAATTAGGTCATACATAAAGATACTTTAATCCATAAATTTTCATTAAACAAGTATTGAAAATAAAAACTAAAGACAACATCAAAATAGGGACAATCCATGCAAAAAAATTATGTTCACTTGGCCGTGGCAAGTTATTTAATTAGTATTCTCAACTTATTTCCCAAAGTTTGGTTTACCACCTCAGTTTGATCATTCATTTGAGGAACAAAGAAGTAGAAAAGAACAATTTACAGTAGAACCTTTCTAAATAAATATTGTTGGGATCCTAAAATATTATTATTTTGTAAATGTATTATTTAATCGATAAATTAATATTTATTAATTTGAAGATGATTTTTGAGATTTAATGAAGTTTAATTTTAATTACATCAAAATTGTTGTATCTTACTAACTTATGTATCATATTTATTGAATTAATATAAAAAGTAAATTTATTATACATAAAGTACAATGTATGATGTATAATTTATTGTAATGTTTTTTCTTAATTAAATGATTCGTTGTAATTAATAAATCATTGTAATGTTCAATGTTTCTTAATAATCAAATATTATTCATTGTATATTCATTAAGAACATTCAATGTATGATGGTAATAGAATGAACAATGTTGATGATGTTGAAGATGATAAAATAACTTTGAAACTAGTTACACATAGGAAATACTTATCGCGTCTAGAACTCTTCACAATTTTTTGGTGCAGTTTGAGAAGACAACACCGACACTTTTGAATGCAATAAGAAAAATTAGAGATGAGCTTCAAATATAATTAAATTTTAACGAAAAACAAAAACACTAGAATCAAATTTCACTAAGTTGTCTTAGATATTTTTGTAATTTTAAAGAATTATTAATTTATAATATCAAGGGGACCATATATTTATTTAGGGATCTTCCGAAAATATAATATCTATCGAAATAGGTATTTTTTTTTCATTGGCTCAAGTCGGAATCAAAGAAAAATGTTATCATAGAGAGTTTGTTAATTTACTGAGTATTAATTTACAAAGGTTGTAATGTAGTTTCCATTCAACCCTCCAAATATATGTAATGATTTTTGACTCCCTCACTCTAAGCAACATTGCATGCTCTCACTTTGCTAAATTTTGCAAAACAAATAATCAGTGAGATGTGACACTTTGGCTGATGTAAATGATGATTTTGATGCATTCCTGGTAGCATTTTTGATACTTCAAAATTTGATAACAAACTAAAAAGGTATAATACATAAACATAAACATGTTCATATCCCCTAATTACCTGTTTTCATTAGGCACTATATTTTTTTTAATTTTTTTTAACCGTGGTTTCCGGGCGTCGCTTTGCGAACCCGACTAGCTGTACCCACCGGGTCCGCTGTTTCAAGGCGGGTCCACCACGGTTAGTTCCACGGGGCCCTGGAGACGCGGCCGGTTTGTAATGCCTCCAGTGGCCCTGCTGGGGCTCGAACCGGCGACCTGAAGGACTTTGTCCCGGGCCTTTACCAGCTGAGCTACCCCTCAGGGTTTCATTAGGCACTATAAGAACAACATTAAACAGAATAAAACCAACAATTGCAGAAATAACAAATGAGTGATTTACCAATAATAGTTTCTCAGAAGACCAAATGACCGCAAAAGGTGGAAAAAGACAACTCATTCCTATAGCCTATAGGTCTTTTAGATTGATACAAGCTGAATCTCGAGATATATACTCTACGAGAGAAAGGAAGGCGAAGCACACGGTCATACTTTCACTGAACTAGACCAAACTTGAATAGGAATTTCTTCTGATTACAGTCCAGCATTTCACTCAGTGTACAGCTTATGTTCTTCTGCATTAGAAGTTTTTGCCTCAACTGTACTCGTCTCTTCAAACTATGCCTAAAGTAGTCCGGATAATCAACAACTTCATCAAGTCCCCTCCCCATGACGTCTATCAGAAACTTAATCCTTGGCTCTAAAGAGTTGCTAACACTCTTTATCAAAACAGGAGGATAACAGGTGACGACAGCTGCTATCTGTCCAACTCTAAAACCTCGTGATGTCAAGTAGGACAGGTTAGGTTGCAGAATCTTGTTCACATCTCTACACAAAACTTCAGGGTAATTAATTACCACTTTCTGGAGATCCATATCTGTTAAACCTAGCGATTTCAAGAACTCTGAAGTAGGACGCAGCCGGTTATCAACACTATAGCCCATAATGTATGGATGCTTCACTAGAACTTTACCAATCATACCGTCTTTTGCCAGATGAAGACTCGAAAGGAATTCCACCATCTGTGAAAGCTTATGTTCTATGCTGTAGCTTATAATCCTTGGGTTGATCAGTATCATCTTACCCAGTTGTTTCTCAGTAACGCCAAGAGCCTCAAAGAAACCTAAGAGTGGACAGAGCTTTTCTTCCACACTGTGAGCGAGTATGTGAGGAAATTTAGTAATGGCAGAAGCAACTTCCTGTGGTTTTGATCCCAGTGTTTCAAGACAGTTAACCATTGGGAAAAGTTTCTCATGTAATCCTAGAGTAAGGATTTTGGGACATTTCCGAACAACAGAAGGAAGTTTTCTCTCTTGGATGCCTATGCTTCTCAAGTAGTCCCAGTTTTCAGACGCCTTTTCTCTTTGCACACCCTCAAGGCGCTTGCACTTTTGGAACATTTCATTAATACTTGTATCATCAAAGCCCTTATCTTTGAAGAACCACATAATGCCAGAACTGTGGCTGTTCGAAGTCTCCATATTTCCTGTGACATTTTAAGCAAACACCAAATGTGTGAAATAGACTTGTAGATAAATAATTAAATATTAAACACTGGAAACAACTAGTTACATCACATATTACAATGAAGTTGAGAAGATAAACAAAGTATTGACGGATACTTTCAACATTATACATGAGTTGGAACAAATAAACTAGCTCCAAATCCAATGTCAGATGCATCGTTATTTCATTCTCTGTGACAACAACTTAGCTGCTATGTGAATATCAAAAAAATCATGTTTTCCCATATACATTCAAGTGATTATTCTAATGAACTAGTTAACCCGGAAAATATGCTCCAAAAACTGGTCCTTTCACCACATAGGTATATATTCTGAGCAAGTTAAATAGTTCAAATGCAAACAGATAACCGCATTAATGTACATTGTCTATGATCATTCTTATTTACCGAGAATCAAAATGACACCTCGAAACGAAACTAAAGATTAAAAGAACAAATAAAACTGAAAAAAAAAAAAAACTTTCCAAATAAGAGAGAGGAACATTGGGTGGTGTATAAGTATGAAATTTTGATGGATAATGAATCAGAAAAAAAGTGGTTGTTATCTAATACTTCAATAAACAAATTTCAACGCCCAAAAGTCAGAATTGGGGAGTTGGTGCTAGGAATCAGATAATACAAATAATTATACAGTTATAAAAAGAAATTGAGAGCATTTTTGGGGTATCCACATTTAGGGCACAGAGAGGAACCTGAAGACGAAGAAGAGCAACACTTTGAGTTACTATTGGACTTTACAACTAGCGAACGGATAAGCTGCCTCTACAGCTCTACTCATGAGGAGACAAAACTTCCCTTTCATATTCAAACCCTTTCAACTTTCAAACATGACACTTTACTCCTATGCACTTTTCAAATTCATTTGCTTCCACCACTATTCTTTCCAAAACAAACATATGCCCAACCCCATTTGTAGCAACCAGAATTGGTGTATTTATCAGTTTAGTAATTACATTGACCTGTTTATTTGCCAAAATGTGATTACAAGAGTATGGTTTGGTTGCACAAATGTAATCATAAGGTTATATTGAATTTCAAAATAAAAATTTATATATAAGGATATTTATAAATGATATTAAATTAAATATTGTCTTTTGAAAATATATTAATTAATAACATATGTTATTAAAAAAATAATTGATTTATATTTTTTTAATTTAGTATATTTTAATTAAATTAATCATAAAAACTAAAAGTACGATATTTTTATGAATGTCATGAAATGCATGTTTGACAAAAATATTAATAATATAAAATAATTTCTTAAAATTATAAAAATGTTTGACAAAAAGATAATTTATCAAGTCTAACTAAAAGAAATTGTTTGCATTGTAAAATATCGAGTCAACATTTCTAAAACAAATGAAATTGGAAATATAATATAAGTTCTAAATTCAAAACAATAAGTTTAATATAATACTCTTATGTCAAAATTTAACATAACATACATAAATATGATTTCAAAGAAAAGTAAATGTAAGTCCATAACCTTATTCAATAATGAATTCTACTTTAATTTAAAAATTAGAATACTAACAAAATTATACTAATGAAAAAAGAAGAAGAGATAACACGAAAAATTGCATGAAATCACATAAAGTAAAGATTGATAATGGAAAGGAAAAATCGGATGTATCCATGCTAAATCATTAGGCAAATCAAGTTCATAAGCAACTTTACCAAACACTTCAAAATCTAATATGGGCCCACATAACGGGGGATAAGCTTCCCTTTCTTTCCAAACCTCATCACACCCTTCATGGGTGAAATTTTCAAATAGACCCAATCATTAACATCAAACTCAAGGTCTCTCCTTCTAACATCGGCATAGGACTTTTGCCGACTTTGAGCTGTTTTTAACCTTTCTCTAATAAGCCAAACTTTCTCCATAGCCTCATGTACCAACTCGGGACCTATCAAAGCAACTTCACCCACTTCAAACCAACCAAAAGGAGATCTACACCTCCTACCATACATAGCCTCAAATGGAGCCATACCAATGCTATAATGATCGTTATTATTGTAAGCAAACTCAATCAAATTAGACAAATGATCATCCCAATTACCCTTGAAGTCAATCACACAAGCTCTCAACTATCTTTCAAAGTTCAGATAGTACACTCCGCTTGCCCATCGGTTTGCGGATGAAAGATCGTACTAAGCTTAACACGAATACCAAAACCCTTTAGAAAAGATTTCCAGAACTGAGAGGTAAATTGGGTACCACGATCGGAGATAATGAATAAGGGCACTTCATACAACCTAAGCATTTCTTTCAAGTACAACTTAGCATAGTCCCCTGTCGAATAAGAAACCTTGACTGGAATGAAATGAGCCGATTCGGTCATTCAATCTACAATAATCCAGATCGAGTCATGTTGCCGCCGGGTGTGGGGTAAACCAACAATAAAGTCCATGTTCAAATCTTTCGACTTCTAAGTAGGAATATTAATACCTTGAGACAAACCTCCTAGCTTTTGATGCTCAACTCTCACTTGTTGATAATTAGGACATTTAGTCGCAAATTCCACAATATCCTTCTTTATCCCATTCTACTAGTACACCTCCCGCAAGTCATGGTACATCTTCGTGGCTCCAGGTGAATGAAATATCGAGAACTATGAGCTTCTGATAGAATTTTCTCCCTCAAATCATCAACATCGGGAACACACAAACGACCTTGATATCAAAGTACACCATCTCCCCCTTGGGAGAAAGCCTTTACGAACTTTTTAAGCATTGCTTCCTTCAATTCAATCAAAGTCGGATCAAGACTTTTCTTGGCCTTCACTTCTATCACAAAAGATGATTTCGAACCATTATGTACCATAACACTACCTTTAGTAGAATCGACCAACTGAACATCCAATCGGGCCAATCTATGAACATCTCACATCAATTAATTTTTATCATTCTCAACATGAGCAACAATTCCCATTGATAGCCGATTAAGATCATCCGCCACCACATTCGCCTTACTGGGTGATAGAGAACACTCTTTTCATAATCCTAATTTCTTTTACTTTTTGTTTTTAAATGATTTGGTTAGAATTAAAGTAATTGAATAATGTAGTTTTTTTTTTTTTTTTTGTATTTTATAAAAGTTTAGAAAATATTAATTTGGTCCCAAATTAACTTAATTACATTTTAAAGTGGATTTGAGTCAATTTTGTCAAGAAACAAAGGAGTAGCATGTTGGCAGGGCCTGCCTCCGCTGCAAAAATCTTCAGAGAAGATATGAGTGCAATAGATAGAGAAAGGGTGAAAAGCCTGGAGAAGATGAGGGAGAAATTGATACATGATGCGTACCACTTACAAGCAGAAAACTATCATAAATCTGGTAAAATAGCCAGATATAAACCCCTTGTTTACTCGTTTCTGGATCATTGCTCTCGTTTGGTGGAGAAGAACTTTTATGGGTATATCTTTATCTCTCATTCTGAATCAGAATTAGCATGGCTGCTCTTGATTTTAAATAGCAATAACTTAGAATTATTTTAATTTTCTCTAATTCGCATGGGTTAATTTACTACTACTACTAATAATAATAATAATAATAAAATTCGACCTTTTAAGTAGTATATTTCAGATTAACGAGTTGTGACAGCCCTTAAAGAAAAAATTTACGAAAGAAACAAAGGAGTAGCATATAGGCATTAGGGGCACGAATCGCCTAAACTTCATCTCAATGGAGAAAGAATGTGAAAGAGAAGATATGAGTGCAAAGGTATCAGAAAGGATGAAAAGCCTGAAGCTGATGAGGGAGAAATTGATATTTGACGCGTACTACTTACAAGCAGAAAACTATTATAAATCTGGGAAAATAGCCAGATATAAACCCCGTGTTGACTACTTTCTGGATCATTGCTCTCTTTTGGTGGAGAAGGACTTATATAGGTATATCTTCTCTCTCATTCTTCTCCAAATGAATCAGAATTAGCATGCCTATTCTTGATTTTTGTGCTTTTTTTTTCTTCGAATATATTGGTTTTGCTTGCATCTATAATTTTTATGTATACTGTAATGCATAGTATTTGCTTTTGAAATATGTGCAGGAGTCTATGGAATGTGACTCCAACACCCTTGGGTCATGCCAAACCATACAGCTTTAAGAATATTTCAGTTGTGCAAGCTGATTAATGTGACCAAGTATGGGAGAATGTTCAGTTGCCAAACCAATGACGCCATTACTATCAAAACATGGGATTTCTTTTGGCCAGCTAACAATGCCTGTTCTGACCATCCATCTAGATTTTGTGTATGTTAAATCATATATATATGTTTTTTTTTTTGTTGGATTGGATCCTATTTCTCTCTCTTAACATTTTCTGCTAAGATACTTAATAAAATTTGCAGAATGAGCTTGAAATACTGACAGATGAAAATCCGCATTCATGTTTGATGAAGTTAAAAGGGTTCTGTTTTCAAAATATACTTGCAGTTGTGTATGATGAAACACCAACTCAATATTTGTCGCGCGTCATTTCTGGTATTTAAACTACTTAAAGAAATCTTCACCTGCTATAGTTGAGGGCTACTAGTTTTGTGTGCTTTAATTTTTATTTGTCATTTGTATTTGTTCCTTGAGAAGAGGAAAGCTTTAGATGGGAGGATAGAATGAAGGTGGCAACTCAACTTGCAAGCCTCTTCACCTGGTTGCATGAGAAGCAATTTGCAATTGGTCGTATGGAGCCTTCTGCCATAATGATTGACAAGGTAACGTCTAAACCTTATGGATCTCGATCCTTGTTGACATTTGAACTCTCTGCTCATCCATTGCTTGCAGGAGTTCAACATAAAAGTAGTGGACTTTTCTTCCCTGGTTCATGTAAGAGACATCCCTCATAATATTCTTCCTAATGCTCCCGAGGCTGATAATGTTACTGAAACTTTAAAAGATGATGTTTACGCATTTGGTATTCTAGTTTTGAGGTTGATTACAAATAACAAAAACATTGAAGGTCCATATCATTGGTGGATTCTGGAGGAGCTACAAGGTGGTAAAAGATCGATAGTGGATAAATCAGTTTTGCTAAATTGTGAAGGTGTGCTCGCTTATGGAATCACAAAACTAGCAGCAGAATGTCTGGATGAGGATCCAAATGCGCGCCCAGATATGAAGAATGTCTTTGACTGCTTGACCAATTTGGTAAGCAAAGCAACTTGAACAAATGGAAGGGCAAAATTAATTGTTTTGTTAAGCCTGTAATGAGACTTTATGAGACTTTACATTATTAATGTCCTTTAGTGCGCACCAGTCTTTATGACTTTTTCTCCATTGCTTTGAGTGGATTTAATTGCCATTAATTTGAATCTCAGGGACTTCTGTTTCTCTTTCTTTTGTTTTTAATACCAAGTCTCTGCTTGCTGATTTCTACTAGCTGCCAGAGGTTAATGATATAGTCAAAAGACGTTTTCGAGCAGAAATACACTCACCTGGTTATAAATGTGAACTTGTTGGCTATTCTTTTTGGATACAGATATCCAAAACTGATCCTAGGCGGCGTCAAGGTTGCTATGTTTTTAGCGAGAGACCAGGAGAACAGTTTCGACAAACAAGAATGATGAATGTTCTCACCTTAGCATTAGCAGTTGGTTGGCTGGGATTCTTGTTTAAGAAGTAGTGAAGCACTGATTCTTCATTCTAACATTTTCTCACTGTTAGAGATTTTTCACTTTATACGTAAATGCATGCCATGCATATTCTCTTGGTATGATCACTCTATATTATTTCTTGATGGTGAAAGACAAGTGATAGATTTGCTTATGTTTTAGCCCCTTATATGGGTGGTGTGCACATTTGTCTGAAGTTGGAAAAATATGTGTTGTGTGAGAAATATATGAAACATTGCAGTTAGGGGCTTCCCCAACTGCAGAACACGACTTTTTAGAGCCACTATAGGAGCCATTAGCAAACCCAAGGATCTAGCGACCCCATTTTAGCTTTGTCAAGGCTCTCATCAAAGCACCCAACATGTTCCAAATACTTTGATAGCCTCCGAGCCGAAATAATCCCATTTGGTTAAATTCAAATTAAACTAGTGTAGTACCTAGCATTCAAATGGCGTTAAGGGCTCTTTTATTTTCCTTCTACCTAATTTCGTCAATCCATTGTCGTAAAAAGTCCCTATCTATGACTAAAAATAAAAAAAAAGAAAACTATGGTTCAACTTCACGAGTGCCCGAGTTGCTGAGACTGACAAGTTGGATATCACCACAATGTATTTAAACGGTGATGCTAAACTATGGTGGCGGACTCAGAATGTGGATGATGAAAGTGCTGGTCTACCTAGGATTGATACTTATTCAGATACTAGTTTTACGGCACGTGCGTTGCACGTGTGTATCATATGATATAGTATATGATGTTTTAAAATAAAATTAATATGACTAAATTAAAGCTTTTTAGCAAATAACTATAAATTGAAAGACCAATGGTCAAATGCTTTTGAATGATTAATACAAATTGTTATAAAATTAATTATTTTTTAGACCAAAATGACCCGATTCCATTGAAACATTTCAAAATATAGTTAAAATTTAAATATGCTGAGAAACTGACATTTCTTTAGTACTGTTTTTTTTACTTTACTCAATTTTGTAAACAAACTTGACCAACAAAACAGAAAAATAATATCAATATAAAAAAGGTCACCAATAACTTTTCCTCTAAAGGTTATGACTATAAATGATGGACACCATTTAAGTATAATTTTTCTCTTAAATATTAATACTTCATTGTGCATGAAACTAATAACTATTACCATAAATAGTGCAATATTTTATCTTTATAGGTAATATATCTTTTTAAAATATTATTAGTCATTTAATATTTGAGTAAGACTATCATAGAGATGTAATTTTACCAAAAGTGTACTTTTATAGAAAATTTCAACACTGTTATAAGTAGAATATTATCGAGAAAAAAAATATAACATGAAATATTAGTTCTAAATATTTTTGGTTGTGACAGGGTTAAATAGAGAATTGAGTGTATGTCAAATATTTCATATTAATATATGAACTACATCACCTGTAGTGAAAAATATTTTATCTCTTTAAGTTTCTACCATATATTCGTGGAATTGTAGTCCTATCTTTTTTTTTATGCAGCATACATTTCATATAGTTGTTGTCAAATGAGAGTATCTAGTATCTTATAGAAGTTCTATCACGATATAAAACATTAAACTTTTTCAATAAAAATATTAACTGATGAATAAAATTTAAACTATTTATTTATAGAATCTTTAATTTGATTTAAGATCATTTTTGTGATCAACCACTATTTTCTTATCTATTTTTATGTAGGTTGCAAGGAGTGTATCTTGTGACATATCATATTCTTAGATCAAAATGAACACAAATAACATGAAATTCATACTTAAAAAAGGTCAACACAATATAAATATAAAAAAAGAATAAATATATGGAACAATTCATAGCCAATGAAGAAGGAAGACGAAAATATATGTTCATGATATGTTTATTCTAGTGTTCAATTTGATTGAAATCTCTTGCCACCAACACTTTACTTTCTCCAAAAAATATATTGAAAAATTGATAGCCATTGAAGAAGGAAGACAAAAATATATGTTCATGCTATATTAACCTTAGTGTTCCAAAATGAGGAAGAAACTCCTTCGTCTGAGGTTAAAAGAATAATAAAAGGAAAAACAAAGAAGAAATATTTTACTCTAGTCATGTGCCTTTTTCGTATTTGTTTATTGTTATTGTCTCTCCCACAATTTGATCTATTTATTTAATTAAAAAAATAATCTACAATGTTTGTATTCGTCATTGTTCACTCATTATGTTAACATTAATTATTAACTTCTATCTCGAATTAAAATACAAAAGAAATGAAAATTCTTGTGCACTATATATAGAGGTTTTCTGTGTGAAGCAAAATTTATAGCTAATTGCACATTTCTTTGTTCTCTTCTTTTCTTCTTTAATAGAAATACAATACCTAAATTCCAATTCTAAGAGCTTTGGCGAAACATGTCAATGGATTGGGATGAATTATGTATGAAAATTTTAAATGATCTCAAATTGTTACAGAAAAGAGATCACCAAAAATTTATAAGGAGTGAATTGTTGTGATTTATGACCGAATAAACATGAAGGTAGAAATTGTTGTGACTATTTGTAGGAAATTAGTATTTTTTTAAAAATAAAATATGTAGGTTAATTAAAAGGCTATCAATTATCTAAAATGATATAAATCATATTGAAGTATTTGTATGATGAAAATCGTAAGAGGAAAATATAATTGTAAATTGATGAATGATTTGTTACAATTTGTTCACCAACTCTTTCTTATGTGGTACTTCCAATTTCATTGAATTTTGAACTTAATAAACTGTTGCAAATAACACTTAATTATTTTAAGAAGAAAAAGAGTAGAAAGCCTTACAAAAATCGTAGTTTAAAAGTGAGAGGAAACCCCTTTATTTATAGCTAACAAATAGTACTATGAATAGGTACTTATTGTGCCTTATAAGAAAAGTCACAACCCTTCAAAAATGTCACTACTCATCGAAAAAGTCATAACCCTTTGAAATAGTCACAACCCATCAGATAAGACACAACTATTTTGTACAGTCACAATCCTTTGAAAAATTCACAATCCTTAAGAAAAGTAACAACTCATCGAAAAAGTCACAATCTTTTAGTGTAAAAAAGGTATCTACTTTTAATATAATATATTAAATAAAATAAATAGAGTATTTTTAATTGAGGGTATTCTAGTAATTCAACATTCATTTTTGGGAGTTCATGCTTTTAAAGTAGTATAGATGAACCAATTTTTGGAGTCAAAATAGGTAATGTGGGACCTGTGCTGGAAATTCTGGAAACAACTCTGTCAAAAGGTCCTAAACAATTACCAAAACTTGTGTTAAAAACTAAAACACAATTCAGAGCTCAAAACAGTGGAAGCTAACAATATGCAACAGTTCACTCTTTAAAGTATGAGGAAATGCAGTCCCGAAACAACGAAAAACACCTAAAACGAAGAGTCTCTGACACTTTCCAATCACACACCTACATAGGCCCACACTTTCTGTACACACTGGACTTTGAATCATCCAAATCAAAGCTATATCGGAGGAGATATCACCAAAGGAAAATTGGAATTCTTTGATTATCAGGTCTGGTCTTTAAATAAAGACCATACCAAAATCTTTCTTTGCGAACACAGTTCCTTGACATCCCTTGGACTCTCGATTAGTGATTTCATGAAGTATACGTATGATGTCACAGCACGATCAGTAACTGTATTTGGACACATCTCGTAGGCTATCATGTTTAAGAAGAATGCCTTTGTGTAGATAGAAACATACCAGGTTAGAAGTACAAGCTGTCCATAGAAGTATCTCGATTTGAATTTTATGTCCTTTAGTGAATGAGTGCAGCTAGGCTTGAAATGAATACCTTTTGCTTTGAGATCGGTAACTGATCGAAAGGAGTGAATATAGCTAGCTTTTCATGATAACACGTTCATTGCTTATACTTTTCTTCCTTTTTAGCCATTGAGGTGTGCAAGTACGATGAAAGTTTCGTACTTCACTCCGTTGTGAGACAAGTCTTGTTCTAAATGCTTCAAGAAGATGGAGAGGCTCTTTCTACATGGTTGTAACTCATTTCCCCTTTTTGTTCATATTCACCGAAAAGGGTGAAATTCAATAACATCTCGAGTAATTCATCTCCTTCATCTTTGTCATATCGTAAGCTGATCAAGAGCTTCAGTATCCAAAATGGGATTTGATTCTCAAGCAAAAACATGTCACGAATTGTTGTTGATAACGCCAACATTCCAAGATGGTGCCTCGTGGTTCTGAGTTTGTTATACGTATCTGTTGTGCTAAGCTCGATGTGGTTGATAATAAAGCAAGCATCAAGAAGCATCATTAAGGCAAATTCATGATCATTGTACTTGTCCGTAGAGCCATCAACATAACAACTTCTTGCATTTTCAACAACTTAAAGTATCTTGTTATTGAAATAAGCTACGTCTTTGCTGCTACCTGAAACAAACATTTCAAGGGCTATATGCTTGAAATCCTCTGCTAGCTGTAGCTCTGTCTTACCATGATGGTAAGGTCCTAATGAAACTACTCTCGGATATACTCGTGTCTGTTGTATTCATCCATCTTCAGTAGAGGTAAAACTTTCTGTATTCGCCTTCTCCATGAGTATGTATACCTTCTTGGCATAGATTCTCCTTGCAAGATCGGATCAGACGTGCAATAATATTAACTATTTCATTGCCATCTGTTGTACATGATGCTGCTTCACCATCACTATATGCTTGATCATCTGTTTTTTGATCAATTTCTACAAATAATTCCTCTTGTTGTCCTGTTTGTCCTTCCATTTTTTTTTGTTTTTTTTGAGGTTGTAAAAGACTTTTTGTTTTTTGTTTTTGTGGGGTTTTGCTAGTGTGTCTGGAACTTCATATATATAAACTCCACAATCAATTCTATTTACTTGAAAAAGTCTTAAGGAATCAAAGAATGTCAAACTACAAAGTTGCCTACCATGAAGTTGTTTTTAAATTCATAAGAATATTGAAGAAGATTTAGTGGTTGTCAAAGTCAGCACTTGTTCTGTTTGCTCACTTGTCAACTCTCATGTTACTTTCCGTCGAGTGTCCGGTATCCATATTTGATAAAAACAATAATAGAACTAACCTTAGCATAATTGCTATTATCATAATACTAAATATTATCCAACAATGGCACTTCTAAAATTATTTTCTAATCATTTTTGCATGAAAAGGCGCTAAAGAAAAACAAATGTGTATACTTAAACACAAGAGAAAAATATCTTAAGTATGACAGATAATAAATGGATAGCTAAATTACTCCCTCTATCTTAATTTATATGACTCAATTTCCTTTTTAGTCAGTCGCGCCCAAAAATTGATATATGTCTATATTTAGTAAAACATTAACTTTAAAATACTACTCATTTTTTACTGTCACACAAACATCAATATCTTATTTTAGACTACAAATTTTGAGAAGCCTTTCTTTCCTTCTTAAATTTTGTGTCAAGTCAAACTACATCACATAAATAATTTTGTGTCAAGTCAAATTACATCACATAAATAATTTTGTGTCAAGTCAAACTACATCACATAAATTAGGACAAAGAGAGTAATTTTTTTGCATTATGTAACTTAAATTTCCCTTATTTGCATGACAGTTGAAACCAACAGTTTTTTTTTTTTCTTCTTAAAACTCCATACGCCAAAGATGGAAGATATGATAAGGGGTAACAATTTTTTTTTTCCAGCCACGAAAAATTACATCAAGAAAAGGAAGTTTATTAATTAAAATAGGGGACCAAGAATGCATGACATAAATGCCTAGCATTAATATATATATATATATACTACAATTGTTATGAGTTTTTCCTGCCAATAACACCATAAGAAATTAACATTACATAATTAATTCTAGAGGATACAATCTTTTGATACCATTTAAGCAAAAAAGTAAAACAGAAAGGAAAAAGAACTATGTTTTACAGTTGCCAAACTATCAGCGCAAAGGAATTTGAAAACCTGATGATAGTATTAAAGTCAGTTGATGAATTAATTTGATAGAGTACTTGAATTGTTAGTTATAGCCAAGTTACAACCACCTATTGGAATTTAAAAAGTTTAATTTTTTTTATGGGGAGGAATATCGGGTACGGGTACGGGGTAGGGTAAGAAAAAAATATTGTAATTTAAGAATGAAGTAGAGTTTTGGAAAATGTTTTGCTCAATTTTTGAAGGGAAATCATTTTCCTTAAATTTAAGGAAAATAAGTTGATTTGGAAAACAATTTCCTAATCATTAAGCCAATCAAACATGGAAAAATTGGAAAATATTTTCTGAAACATTTTCCTTCATACCAAACATACCCTCAATCAATCCTTGGTTGTCTAAATGGTTTTATTTCCTTAATTATGATAAACATGATTTTAAAATGATGTTCGGTTGATTTTCAGGTTAGTAGATGATTCTCCCATCAAGTTGTTAGTGTGGATATCACTCACGATAATCTGAATTGTGACCGTCTTGGTGCTGACGTTTTTTTTTTTTTGACGTCGTTGGGTTGATGAGGTTCCACTCATCGGTGAGAACTATGATCTGCCTTTATTTTTCTTTTTAAAATATTGCCACGTATAATGCTACTTCATTCATCAATAGCTTATTTGAATTTGCTTTAGTTTGTAATTTTTGTAGATTTGTATGCATGAAGTTGTGCATATATAAGCAAATAAACATAGAGAAAGCAAAAAAATTTTTAGAAGAGCATTCATATCGGTTAAATCAAAAATCAAATCAATAAGGATTAATAGTCAATTAACCAAAAATTGATAAGGAATATTTTATTGAGTTAAGACCTGCCAATTTGCTAGCACTAGGAGTGTGTTAACCAGGTCATTGAGGTACAAGTAATTCATTAATTAGTTTCACATTCAACCAACAAAATCAAAAGACAAGAAAATGTCGTTAAAGTAAAGGAAATAACGACACGCAATTAACGATATTATTATTTATTCATTATGATAAAAATATTTAAGTAATTGAAGGGAGTGTGCATACATTTTTTTTGGTTGAAAAGGATATTTATTTATTCATATATAATTAGCATCCATACAAGACCGATTGCCTGAAGCATTAGAAACAACTTGATTACATTACACACGTACACATAAGAAATTATTATCACACTAACATAAACTAGTTTAACAAACCTTTTAAGATACTTATTATTTTGGTAATTTTTCATACCATTTGTAGCAAAATATGCTTTATTGTTGGCATTAGCAAAAAACAACCCTATAATTTGTACTATCACTAGGGCAAGCAAATAAGCTAGTAGGATCATCTTGTGGGTAGCTATATGCATCAGGGCATCTTTGTTTGAAAAATCTGGACAAGTCATTAGGACCACATTGACCTATGGTACAGGGATTGTTACATCCTCCGGGTACTTTAAGTTGATTAGGGCATTCACCATTTATATTGGCTGTGCATTGAACTGCGTGGCATTTTCCTCCACTAGGATTGGTCGGGGCGAAAGTCATTGGTATATTGAATCCTTCGATTAAAGAAATGTCCCAGAAATCTAGGTTGCTAAATTGGTTCAAGGCATATTCGGCTAGGGTGTTTGGCGATTTGCCCCACCCGGTACACTGCAAGACTCCACCACAATCACCGGTCTGGCAAGAACCTCTACCAGCACCATCAAAGTTGCAATTAGTACGACCCCATATACGTGCCATCTTAGTGCCCCTCGGTGCATCGATGACCCAGGTCTGTCCTGAATCGAGGCGTCGACCACCGCCTATCGGGGTCGACGCCGCCCAGATGGTGTATGGACAGTTGTTTCGGACTTCAAAAGAGGTAGAATAAGTATAAGTCACAAAAGAAAGGAGGAAGAAAACAGAAGAAGATCTGATCAAATAGTCCATGTTTGTGGACATCTTTTTTTTTTAAAGTTGTTTGATATTGTCACAAGTTATTGGGCAGTTTATATAGGAGTGTGGCACCTTTGACATTAATCACATATATCAATATTACCTTGGAATAATGATAAAGGAAAATTTTCCACAAGCCACTATTCCACGTCCACATGTAATTCTTCGTAGAAGTCTTTTGTTTTTATGGGGGAACCTTCTCCCTACTATTTAGTATTCGTATTGAGTCTGATTAAATATGAATTTTTCTTAAAAACTGAGCTTCAATAAATTTGGATTTGTGCTTGAAAATTTCCTCTGATTGAGAAATAAGAATCTATTTCTTTTTTCTCGATTTATGTGACACTATTTCCTTTCTAGTGAGTTAAAAAAGAATGATACCATTTATTAATTCCTAGGAAAAAATTTCAAGTCATTATTCATGTAGTAATCACGGGATGAAGTAAATTGTGTTGGGTGAAGCTTCATAAAGAAAAACTTAATATTGTGATATTATTTTTTTAAAAATAAAATCTTATGCTTTTCTTCAAAATACTATGTTTAGCTTCTCTTACTTTTTCAAAGTAAATGTGAATTTTTATTTGCACATAAAATGCAAGTCGCAATTGACTGCATGCAAATCAAAGTCTTCGTCAATGCATGACGAGTCAGGGTGCTCTGTGTAGACAAATGCCTTAAATTTAGGTCACTAAAGTGCTTGAGTCTCCTCTTTTAGTACAAATTTAACTTGTTACTCTTTCCGTCTCAAACTATTTATCGTATTTTTCTTTTACATGCTTTTAAAAAAAAATAATTAGGAGGAGTCTTGAGTATTTTATCCTTATTTATGACTTAAAATATATTTTATATTCATTAAATGTTTACTTTATATCTCTATTTATGTGTCATCTCCATATAATTAATGTTCTAAATTTTTCCAAGACATATCTTATGGTTTAAAATCTCCATCAAGAATTAAATGCGGAAAATTTTCCACAAGCCACTATTCGTTTAAGTAATTATATCAACGAGGAATAAGAAACATATATTTTTTTGCGCTCCCCCTATTATTTGATATTCGTGTTGGGTCGATTAAATATGAATTCTCTTTGAAGATATCCATATTAAAGATATAGCGCTAACAATTAAAGATAACTTTAGATCATAATTTAAATATGAAAACTTGATTAAGGAACAGAAAAAATTGCCTTTCGTGCATCACTCATGTAATAATTATTAACTGTTTGTTTTCAATTATCAAAGTACTACAATTACCTAAGGTGATTCTTTTTGGGACATTGTGGGGGCTTCAATGCAGAAGACTAGCTAGACTTATTGTTGATAGGTTGGAAAGTCTAAATGAGGATAACATTACCCTTTCAATTTATGTGGATAATTATTGATGGGATATGGAGTAATAAGAAATAACAAGGAAGATTTGTAAAATATTAAATCTAAAATAAAATAGAGTAATAATGTAGCTAAAAGTCATCTTATTAAGGGAAATGAGTATTTTAAAGGTGAAGTGATACCACATATAAAAAAATATCTTCTTTTTCTTTAACTAACTAAAGAAGAAAGAGCATTACATAAATTAGAATAAAGAAAAAATAGGTCCTTATTTTCTCAATCATCAAAAATAATTATAATTTGAATTTGAAATGATGACCTTGCAAATATACAAGAGGAAGTTTCGGATAGTAAACACCCTTCACTTTCAATTCTAAAGTTGTCAATTTGAGTCACCAAGAGAACAAAAAAATGTAAGCTCTTAGGAGAGATTAAAAAAAAAGAAATAATGACCTCGCAAATATATACCTCATGTGTTATGAACTTATGATCTTGTATTATATACTATAAAAAAAGAGAGTTGTATATAGAATAGAGAAATATGAAATTAATATGTAAAAATTAGGCAAATGACATAGTATAAGAAAGAAATTACTTCCTTTCCCTACTCTTTCATTAATTACCAAAAATCCCTTTTTTTAGTGTTTTTCGGATACATAATATAGCAGTGTGGATACTTAATATAGCAGCGCGGATACTTTAATTAATAACGGGCGAATACTTAAATTATTAAGTTGTTAGCAGCACGGATACTTAATTAACGGGCGGATGCATAATATAGCAGCGCATATACTTTAATTAATAGCGGACGAATACTTAAATTATTAAGTTGTTAGCAGCACAGATACTTAATTAACGGGCGGATGCATAATATAATAGCGCAAATACTTTAATTAATAATGGGCGGATACTTAAACTAATAAAGTATCCGGTTAAGTTGAATTGGGAGAAAATAAAGGATTTTTGTATTTTAGTAAGAGAGTAGGAAAATATTGAGAATAGGTAAAGAAGTGTTGTGTATTTAAGTAACTTTTCCAATTAATATGTGAATTTATCTCACCACATAAGGCCTTAGAAAAATATAAATGCTTCTGGCTAAACGAAACAAAAAATACAATTACTGTAGGTAGCGTCTATCGACATGTCTATTTTTTTAATGAAAATAATCTCCTATGACCAATGGTGATTTTTTTTTTGTTTACTAATTTACCTTTTATTTTTTTCATATCACATTCAAAAATAATTATTTTTTTGGACAAAAAAATCAATGCTATCTTGATTTTTAAATTGATAAGCATTTTATGATGGTCATCTTTAATAATATTGATAACTAATATGAGACGAAGAGTACTTATTTATTATATTAAGAAGAAATTTAGATAGTTTTGGTGAAAATTTTGGAAATTTGGAGCAAGCAGAATTAGATGATCATAATAATGCACTATTGCAAATATTTGACTGCAAAACTAAGTCTTTATCAATACAGTATGTCCAACAATAGTTGTCCACTATTGACTTGACACACTCCTTAAGAAATAATAAATAATAGGGATAATATTACTATATTATCCTTTGACTTTATTAAATTTAATGCTTTCAGAAATATGTTAGATAATAAATAATATTTAATAGTAAGGGTAAAATAGACACACAAGATAAATTATCTATTTGAATTTCTAAATTGGACAAATATTGTTAGATAACTATTTTTAGCATAATAAACAACTATTATTGAATGGAGAAAATGATAAATATAAATCTATTTGTGGTCCTCATGCATTATAATAGTATGCGCATAGCCGTTTAATTAAGATGTAGTATGAGATATTATTTTCTTTGAATTAAATCTTTATGCTTTTCTTCAAAAAGTTTCACTCAATTATACAATG
Organism: Solanum verrucosum; assembly: GCF_900185275.1. NCBI lineage: Eukaryota > Viridiplantae > Streptophyta > Magnoliopsida > Solanales > Solanaceae > Solanum > Solanum verrucosum. Next base: position 1,565,988 of record NW_026020412.1, read on the forward strand.
TTTAGCTTCTCTTACTTTTTCAATTATATCAATGTGAATTTTTATTTGCAAATAAAATGCAAGTTTCACTTGACTGCATGCAAATCAAAGTCTTCGTCAATGCATGACGAGTTAGGGTGCTCTATATATTCAGACAAATGCCTTAAATTTGAGGGGCTTATTTTTTAGCAATAATATATTATTATAAAGGATTTTAAAATTTTTAAAAAATTGTATTATCTTATTTCAATTATTAGTATAAAATTCAAAACAATTCTTTATTTTTTTTTATTAAACTCCAAATTTCATATCAAGTCAAAAAATTAGATAATAAACTGAAATAAAGAGTACTACTTATAGAAACAGTAAATTATTTAATATAAAAGAAAAAAAATTAACTTTGCATCTCATAATTATTTTTTAAGAAATATATCAACAACTTTATATTCTAAAAATTTAAGAAGAACAGACCTTAATTTTTTTTAAAATAACATTATTATTATTAAAAAGATTAGGACCTCCGATTATTTTTGGCTTTAGGCCACCAAAGTACTTGAGTCTCATGTTCTAGTACAAACTTAACTTGTTACTCTTTCCGTCTCAAATTATTTATCGTGTTTCTCTTTTACACGCTTTTGACGAAAATATTAATTAGGAGGAGTTTTGAATATTTTATCTTTACGTATGACTTAAAATATATTTTATATTCATTGAATGTTTACTTTATGTCTCTATTTATGTTTCATCTCCATATAATTAATGTTCTAAATTTTTCCAAGAGATATCTTATGGTTTAAAATCTCCATGAAGAATTGAATGCGGATGTGGAAAAATGATAAGGGAAATTTTCCAGAAGCCACTATTCGTATAAGTAATTATATCAACGAGGAACAGAAAACACTTTTTATTTTTTGCGCTCCCCCTACTATTTGATATTCGTGTTCAGTGGCGTACACATATTTTTTTGCAAGCCGTGTCACCTTTTAATATATATATATATATATATATATATATATATATATATATATATATATATATATATATATATATATATATATATATATTATTTTTTATTTTTTTATTTTTAAAAAAAATAAAAAAAATATTAACTTAAATTTTCATTTTTGAAAATAATTTCATTAAAAATAATAGTGTTAAATATTTTTTATATATATAAAATATCAAGAGAAGAAAAAGTAAAAAGCAAAAGAAAGAAAAAAATATATCAAACAACTTGAAGCTCCTAAAATGTATATGATAAATAAAATGCTGTCAAAAGAATTCGAACTCGCGTCCCTCTCAGACGAAATAAAAACTTGACCAACTCAGCCGCGCACATCTTGGTATAAAAATTAACACTATATTTTATATATCTATGTTATTTTCTGTTTTTTAATAATATGTATATAGCAAATTTTTCCAATGAAGCCGTGTCCCGTGACACCCCTTGGGCCTTCCTAGATCCGCCCCTATTCATGTATGGCTGATTAAATATGAATTCCCTTTGAAGATATCTATATTAAAAATATAACGCTAACTATCAAAGATAACTTTAGATCATAATTCAAATATGAAACCTTGATTAAGGAACGGAAAAAATTGCCTTTCGTGCATACTCATGTAATAATTACCAACTGTTTGTTTTCAATTATCAAAGTACTACTACTACTACAATTACCTAAGGTAGTTCTTTTTGGGACATTGTGGGGGTATCAATGCAAAGACTAGCTAGATTTATTGTTGATAGGTTGGAAAAGTCTAAATGAGGATGACATAAACCTTTCAATTTATGTGGATGATAATTGATGGGATACGGAGTAGTAAGAAATAAAAAGGAAGATTTGTAAAATATTGAATCTAAAATAAAATAGACATAATAATGTAGCTAAAAATCATCTTATTAAGGGAAAATGAGTATTTTAAAGGTGAAGTGTTGCCAAATATAAAAAGATATTTTCTTTTTGTTTAACTAACTAAAGAAGAAAAAGCATTACATAAATTAGAATAAAGAAAAATAGGTCCTTATTTTCTCAATCATCGGAAATAATTATAATTTGAATTTGAAATAATAACCTCGCAAATATACTAGAGGGAGTTGCTCGGATAGTAAACACCCTTCACTTTCAATTCTAAATTATAATAATGCACATATGCAAATATCTGACTGCAAAGCTAAGTCTTTGTCAATACACTCTGTCCAATAATAGTTGTCTACAATTGATTTGGCACATCCCTTAAAAATAATAAATAATAGGGGTAATATTACTATATTATTCTTTGACTTTATTAAATTTAATGATTTGAGAAATGTGTTGGATGATAAATACTCCCTCTGTCCCTAATTTCTTGTCAACTTTTAAATTGATACGCATATTAAGAAAACAATTACTCCCTCCATCCCATTTTATGTGGCAACATTTGACTGGGCACAAAGTTTAAGAAATAAATGAAGACTTTGAAATGTTTACCAAATTGCCCTTTAAAAAGTAGATTCTTTTTTCTCTCTCCTCATAAATGTATTGGAGTATTATTTTAAGATTAAGTGGGACCAACAAGGATAAAAGAAGAATTGTATCTTTATAAACTTACCATATAAAGAAATGTGACATTCTTTTTGGGACTGACCAAAAAGGAAATGGTGCCACATAAAATGGGACGGAGGGAGTATTAATATAGTGAGTTTACCATTTTACCATTATTAATTATGAACTGGATGAAATTAAAAACTTAAGATTGTCAAGAAGTTCTACATTTTTCAAAGTAATAAATTGAGGGTATAATATGTAAAAAAATTTCTTTCTTGACGAACGGCGAAGTGTTTCGCGGACCGTGGAGCCCTAAAGTCCTTGAAGCTTTCCTTTTAAGGCACTCCGTCAGTTTTTAAGTTGGGATCATTTTGGTCTTTCCCCTATGTGTTGTACGTCGTTTTAATCCCTATTCTAAGCCTAAACCACAACGTTTTCACCTAGTTAAGGTCTTAGAAAGTGTTAATCATCTCTTTTATATTCATTAACACTTCAAGTCATTAGAGTAAGGTTCCAAGAGGAGAAAAGCTAGGGTTTCAAGAGTTCTTCGAGCTTCATCAATTTGGCCAAGAATTTTGTTCTTCCAGGTTCGTAAGGCTATTATAGTGTTGTACTAGTTCTTCCTCATGCTTTACATCTATCACGCCCCGAGTCTACACACTAGACGTGCCGGCACTCAAGAAGCATTTTTGATCCCCAAGTGAACCCTTGTCCTGACTGACTGTTTAGCGGAAGACTTACTCAAACATAAAGATGCTTTGAAAATAGAATTTCGAACATTCAAACTCAAGCAAATACTTAACCAACCAACCCCAAGAAACTCCTTATATCAATTGAGGATGTGGGTCTAGGCCAATTCTGCACTGCCTCAATCTTTTGAGTGTCGACTTGAGTTCCTTCGCCAAACACAATGTGGCCTAAGAACGCCACAAATTAAAGTCAAAACTCACACTTAGAAAACTTGGCATATAACTCTCAGTCTTTGAGAGTTTGGAGGACTATTATGAGATGACTAGCATGATCCTCCTCATTTCTCAGATAAATCAATGTCATCAATGAACATGATAACAAACATGTCCAGATACGACTTAAATATTATGTTCATAAGATACATGAATGTTGTAGGAGCGGTAGTAAAACAAAATAACATAACAAGGAACTCATAATGACCATAATGGGTCTTGAATGTTGTCTTCGGGATGTCACTTTCTCTCACTTTCAATTGATGATAGCTAGATCTGTGGTCTATCTTAGAGAAACCAGTGGCACCTTGAAGTTGGTCGAAATGCCATCAATTCTTGGAAAGGGATACTTATTCTTTATGATGACCTTGTTCAATGGGAGGTAATCGATACACATCATAAAGGAACTATTTTTCCTTCTCACAAATAAAACCAGACCGCCCCAAGGTAAGACACTTGGTCAGATGAAACCCTTATCAATAAGATTTCTCAACTGCTCTTTTAACTTAACTGAAGTCATTCTATATGGCAGAATAGAAACAGGTTGAGTATCAGGAAGAATATCAATTCCGAAGCTTACTTCTCTTATATGAGGGAATCTGGGAAGATCGTCTAGAAAGACCTTTAAAAACTCACTCACAACTGGAACAGACTAAATAGCCGAAGTCTCAAATCTGGAGACATTCACTTGAACTAAGTGATAGATGCACCCTTTAGAAACTAACTTTCTGGCCTTAAGGTATGAAATGAAACGACCCTTAGGCACTGTTGAACTACTCCTCCACTCTAAAACTGGCTCATTAGGAAACTGAAACTTGACTACTCGAGTTATACAATCGACTGAGACATAACAAGCATAAAGCCAGTCCATACCTAGAATGACATCAAATTCCACCATGTCTAGCCCAACTAGGGAAACCATGATATCTTTGTGATAAATAGAGATGGTACAATCACGATAGACTTTTTTTGCTAAAATAAACTCACTAACAGGTGTGGAAACACTAAAGGGTTCAAGAAGTTGTTCGAAGTTAATGCCGAACTTTATGGCTACATAAGGAGTCAAAAAGACAAACTCGCACCTGGAGCAAGTAAGACGTAGACATCAAAAGTAAAGAATTTAACCATACCAGTGACAACATCTGGTGAGTTCTCCAGGCAACTAGCTATAGCATATAGACAGTTTGTACCTCCGCATGTTCCTGAAGTAGTTGTTCTTTGGGAATTACTATCTGCTAGAGCTGCTAAAGAAGATTGGGGTCTATTGCCCTCATTACCCTGTCTGTTCTTAGGGAATTCTCTCATAAAATGACTCGTCTGACCACACTTGAAACAACCATTACAACCATCACGACATTCTCCTGGATTGGTCCTACCACACTTAGCACAAGGTGGGCTTCGAAACCCTTGTGCCAGACTACCCTGAGACTGAGTACCCTGAGCTCTGAAATTCTGAGAACTCTAATTCCTCTGATCATTCCTATTTCTTGGTGCAACACACTAGCTGACGATGGAGCAGGTCCAAATGACCTTTGCTGGAAAGATGACCGATGCCCATTCCTAGTCTTTTGCTAGCCAAACTCATGATTTGTTGCCTTAACCCTCTTGCTGCAGAACTTTTTCTTATCTTTTAACTTGTCCTCATCTACCTGTTGTACATGAATCATAAGCCTAGCTATGCCCATTTTCCTTATTAAGATAGCTTATTTCCCCTCTTTATAAGATAAACGGGATAGCCCAGACACAAACAAACTCATTTTGCTTCTCATATCTGTCACCATTTCTGGAGCATAGCGGGAAAGTTGAGTGAACTTGAAGTTGCACTCTTGCACACTTATAGACTCCTGCTTCATAATAAGAAACTCTCTTACCTTTGTTGTCCTTCAATCTCGGGAAAAGAAGTGCCCCAAGAAAGCATCCTCAAACACAGACCAACTCAAAAGTGGTTCTTTATCTACCTTGTTCTTCTTAAAGTTTAATTTGAATTTTCATGGTAAAAATTAATTTTCAAATAAAGTTAAAAAAAAATTCAGTAAGAAGTTTAATTTATAATGTTGTATGACCAAACCGGTGGTGTTTACCCAATTCTTTTACTCCATGAGTGCAAAACGCGGATAAGTTTCCTAATATTATTAATAATAATAATAAAAAAAATTGATCTAAGTGTATTTCAGAAACAAACGAGTAGCATATTAGCATTAGGGGACTGCCTCTAGCTGCAAAAATCTTGAGCTTTTGTCAATGGAAAAAGAATGTGGAAGAGAAGATATGAGTGCAAAGGTATCAGAAAGGATGGAAAGCCTGGAGAAGATGAGGGAAAATAGCTAGATATAAACTCCTTGTTGACTCGTTTCTGGATCATTGCTCTCATTTGGTGGAGAAAAACTTTTATAGGTATAATGGTGAATAGATGTTAGCATAGTCTTAAGTAAAATATTACAACAAACATAAACAAAAGTATGCTTGAATAGTGGGCACTAAAGATAATCCAATAATACCACTTCTAAAATTATTTTTTGATAAAAACAATAATAGAACTAACCTTAGCATATAATTGCTATTATCATAGTACTAAATATTATCCAACAATGCCACTTCTAAAATTATTTTCTAATCATTTTTGCATGAAAAGGCGCTAAAGAAAAACAAATGTGTATACTTACTTAAACACAAGAGAAAAATATCTTAAGTATGACAGATAACAAATGGATATCTAAATTACTCCCTTTGTCCTAATATATATGATTCAATTTCCTTTTTAGTAAGTCGTGCCCAAAAATTGATATATGTCTATATTTAGTAAAAGATTAACTTTAAAATACTACTTATTTTTTATAGTCACACAAATATCAATATCTTATTTTAGACCATAAATTTTATAAGTCATTTTTTTTAAAACTATGTGTCAAGTCAAACTACATAACATAAATTAGGACAAAGAGAGTATTTTTTTTGCGTTATGTAACTTAAATTTCCCTTATTTGCATGACAGTTGAAACCAACAGTTTTTTTTTTTTTTTTAAAAAATTTAAACTCCATACGCCAAAGATGGTGGATATGATAAGGGGTAACAATTTTTTTTCCAGCCAAGCAAAATCATATCAAGAAAAGGAAGTTTATTAATTAAAATAAAGGACCAAGAATGAATGACATAAATGCCTAACATACATATATATACTTATATATATACTAACTTAAAAACATGAACTCCTAAACTGAGTATTGAATTACTATAATACCCCTAATTAAAAATACTCGATTTATTTTATTTATTAATTTAATTATTTGTACTATATTAAATGTAGATAGCCTTTCATATTAAAGGGTTGTGATTTTCTCAAAGAGATGTCACTTTTCCAAAGGATTGCGACTTTTTTGACGGGTTTTGACATTTTCGATGAGTTGTGACTTTTCTGAATGGTTGTGATTTTTTCAAAGGGTTGTGACTTTTTCGAAGGGTTGTGCCTTTTCCAACGAGTTGTGACTTTTGCAAAAGGTTGTGATTTTTCCGATGAGTAGTGACTTTTTTGAAAGGTAACTTTTCTGATAAGGAACAATTAGCACCTATTAATACTACTATTTGTTAGCTATAAATAGAGGGTTTCCTCTCACTTTTAAGCTACGTTTTTTTAAAGTTTTCTACTCTTCTTCTTCTTAAAAAATCTCGGGGTTATTTGCAACAGTTGATTAAGTTTAAAATTCAACAAAATTCGAGGAACACATAAGAAAGAGTTGGTGAACAAATTGTAGCAAATCATTCATAAATTCACACTCGTATTTCTCCTTACGATTTCCATGAGTTAACAGTGACGAAATATTGTGGGAAAGACAATAATAATAAACAAATATGAATAAAGTCACATGATTTGGGTAAGATATTTCTTCTTTGGCTTTTTATTTTTTATTTTTTTACCCTCAAATGAAGCATTTTCTTTCTGATTTTGCTAAAACAACAGGCATCAATGTAGTCCATTGGATCATTAGTTTTGATGTTAAATCCACTATTTCAAAAAATAGATTTTTCACTTATACTTATAATATGATAATATAGACATGATAATAATTATTTTAAATATATATGTAAGTAAAAATGAACAAAGAAAGTGAAGTGTTGGTGACAAGAGATATTAATCAAATGGAACTCTATAGTGAATATAGCATGAACATATATTTTCGTCTTCCTTCTTCATTGACTATGTATCATTCCATATATATTTTTTCCTATTATTTTGTGTTCATTTTAATTTGAGAAAATTTTATGTCAGAAGATACAGTCATTGTTAGCTATATAAAAATAGATAAGAAAATAGTGATTGATCATAAAATAATCTTAAATCAAATTAAATATTCTATAAACAATACTTTAAATTTTATTCATCTATTAATTTTTATTATTGAAAAAGTTTAATATTTTATATCACGATACAACTTCTATAATATACTAGATACTTTCATTAGACAACAACTATATGATAGGTATGCGGCAGGAAAAAGGAGAAGACTACAATTCTACAAAGATAAGGTAGAAACTTAAAGAAATGAAATATTTTTCAAACTTAAAGAAATGAAATATTTTTCACCAAAGGTGATGTTGTTCATATATTAAAATTAAATTATGCTACTGAAATATATATATATAAAACAAAGAATTGGTTAAGCTAAATATTTGACATACACTCAAACGTCAATTTAACCATCATTCGTTATAACAATAAAGTACCTCTTTTTGGTAGAATTACCTCTCTATGATAGTCTTACTCAAATATTAATTGATAAAATATAGATTACGTATAAAGATAAAATGTTGAAATATTTATAGTAATCCTTATTAGTGTCATGCACATACTAAATTTGAAGTATGAATGCTTAAGAGAAAAATTATGCTTAAATGGTGTCCATCATTTATGTTCATAACCTCAAGAGGAAAGACAATTGGTGACATTTTTTGTATTGATACTTTTATTAAAATTTTGTTGGTTAGATTTGTTTACAAAATTGAGTGAAGTAAATAATAATACTACTAAAGAAATGTCACTTTCTCCCCATATTTAAACTTTGAATGTAATTTGAAATGTTTCAACAATATCTGGTCATTTTGATCTCAAAATACAAGTACGTAACTCTATAACAATCTGTATTAATCATTTAAAAGCCTTTGTCTTATGTTCTTTAAATTATAATTATTTACTAAAAACCTTTAATTTAGTAATATTAATTCTATTTTACAACTTCGTATACTATATATATGATACACACGTGCAATGCACGTGCCGTGAAACTATATATATATATATATATATATATATATTACAATTGCTATGAGTTTTTCCTGCCAATAACACCATAAGAAATTAACATTACATAATTAATTCCAGAGGATACAAACTTTTGATACCATTTAAGCAAAAAAGTAAAACAGAAAGGAAAAAGAACTATGTTTTACAGTTGCCAAACTATATTGTGAATTTTTTCTATTCTCTCTTTACCAAACACGTAGGCAAATACACAATTTTTTTTATATATATACATATACATATTATGGCTTCTTGCTATCAACGCAAAGGAATTTGAAAACCTGATAATAGTATTAAAGTCAGCTGATGAATTAATTTGATAGAGTACTTGAATGGTTAGTTATTGCCAAGTTACAACCACCTTTTGGAATTTAAAAAACCACCATCTTTATCAAAGTAAATTCTCTTTATAATCTAATTTGATATACTCTAAATGTATTTAATCAAATATATCATTTTGTACTTAGTTAAGCGCCTTGTGACTTTTTCTCTTCTTTCTCCCCCTAACCTCCCTTTAATCGTGTATTAACCTTTCAACTGCACAACTTTTTCCTACCAGAAAAGAAATGTCGATTAATAAATATAATTATGAATTAACAACTTTTTCAGCTTGTGAGGGGCATTTTGATAATTCAACTTTCAACTATGAGCTTCCCACGTTTAACAATATATTCAGTGATATTCTACATACCTCTCAATTGGTACAGAACCTGCAAGTTTAGCCTCAGCTTCTAAGTGAGTAACCAAGTGTACCTTAATAATAAAGAATTCCGGGAAAAGAGTTTTTCCATAGTAGACAACGTTTCTACAATTTTTTCATCACGTAATTTTAACTCCTCTAGTTTTAGCACTTCGCTACACAAATACAGAAGAATGTACATAGTTCAATTAAAACATATTTAACTCTTTTATGTGCTGATCTTCTCAAGGCAAGAGGAAGATGTCCTTGCATTATTACATGACAATCGTGAGTTTTAAGACTAGATATCTTTCATTTGTGAATCTAACGTGAGATAATAGACGCATAGCCATGGGAAATTTTTCATGTTGTAGTACTTCATAAAACATTTCCTTTTAATTTGAAGACATTGTGAAATAAGTAGGAGGAAAATATGTTCTCTCACTAGCACGCTATTGAGGCCATAAGTTTGGTCTTATTTTTATCATCTGCAAGTCCAATCATGACTCTATATTGTCTTTTTACTTTTAACCAAGACCCAATAGTGTAAACATTATGTTATCACACACACTTTTTTCTATGTGCAATACATCAACATTATGTCACACCAAGTTATACTCCCAATAAGGATTTTTTTTCCGTATGTTTTTCATCATCGTACTTACCTCTTCACTTGATTGACCTAGTGTAAACTTTATATGTTTAACTTGATCCAACATTGGTGACTCAAATACTACACAAGGTACACGTCTTATTTTTTTAGTCTCATTAAATAATTTCGCGTCATTTCAATATTTGTAACCAGAATTTAAGAAACATTGATGTCGCATGAAAGAATGTTTTTTATACCATTGATGAACCTCTTAAAGTGAGTGCTTATGTTGCAAAAAGGTCATGCAAACCGACCATAAGTTCTCCATTCACAGAGAGTATCTATATTGGAAAATCATTTATAGTCCACATGAGAGTTGCTTGCATTCCAAATTTAGAGACATTATATGTTTCTACCCAGACATCCCACAATTCATTTTTATTCTTTCGCTAAGGATTTGAAAATACATTAATATTATTGCCAGACGCTTGTAGTCCAGAAATAAGTAAGGAAAAAATGAAGAACTCTTCATTCATGCACATCCATGATGAAAGAATACATGACATTAAAATTACTAGCCATATAATGTGAATAGTCCGCATTGTGCCAAATGGATTAAGCCCATCAAAATCTAATCCTAGACAGACATTGCTAGGATCTCTAACAAATTTTGAGTATCTACTATCAAAACTTTTCCAAGCTTCGAAATCTGCAGGATATTGTAAAATTCCATATTTGTTACGCTTTTCATGATACCATAACATTGCTTTAGAAGTTTTTGAAGACATAAATAATCTTTGCAATCTTGGTTTTAAAGGGAAATACCTTAAAACCTTGGCTGGAATTTCTTTTCGCATTATTTTTCCTTCTAGAAGACCCATAAATTTTACATCCATTGACATCCTTAGAGGAAAACTTCTTTCTAAAAAGCATGGAATCTTTGGGAAAGCATGAATCTTTCATACTTTAGTCTCAAACTTCCATCTTTTTTGTCTCATAAAAAGAAGGAGACAATTTTTTGCCTTAATCACGACCCAAGACTATCCTCTAGACGTGAGATGGTACTTAGAATCCTGAAAGACTCTAAGAGAATCACATGGTGTAGCATGACAATAAGAAAACATGCATAAATCAAATAAAGAAATAAGTTGAATCAAAGTCTCAAATAATACTCTTTCATATCAAGGGAAATCTAAGTACAAGAACATAAATGCGGAAATACGAATGTCTAACAACAAGCTTCTACTACATAATGAGTTACTATGACAAGCCCTAGATTACTTGAACAATCTAATTCTGAAATGACATAAAGAAACAGAAGTATTGCTATGTCCCCGAACTATGAGGACTCACCAAATCTGAACAAAGTTGATAAGATCTAATACTAACTGCGGCAGGAAGGATGTGCATAAGAACCTATATTACAAAATAATATGGGCACAAGAGATGTGTGTAGTCAATACTCATTATTTACTAAATATGGGGAAAGATGCATGAACATAACATTATAACACGATAAGTCTGAAAACATGAAAATGCAATGACCAAGTAAGTATAACATAAACCTGATCGTATGATTTCATAAAACATAGTACAAGGACATGCATTCTTCTGTAAATCATAATCAGTATCATAATGTAACATCTCGCAAATTGAAATAACTAGGAAGAAGTTAAGAATTGAAAATAGTAATTTTTGGAAAGAATATAAAAATCTGGAAAATTTGTTAAGTATGTTAACTTGAGTTTTTGGTCAACTTAAAACGACCATAAATCCTAGCTCAGGATGAGTTAGGTGTGTTTCGAGATATCGTAGGAAATATCTTGGAATAATCTTTCCAATGCCTCCGAATTTGCGCGATTCCAAGTTCGTATGAGTGAGATATGCCATTGAAAGTTGGGTTGTTTGGATAAGGAAAGTCCAATTCGGATTTTAGAAGGGTAGTTTGGTCTTTTCCTTACCCTATTATTTTAATTTTGTTTTTGGTAATTATCTAAGGATCTAAACTGAAGTTGGTCAGTTTATGCTTTTGGAATTTGAGTTTGGGTTTTGAGAGAAGAGAATAGAAGAGGAGAAAAGAGGAGAAAGAGCAAGAATCGTCAAAATCTTCAAGAATCACTGTTGGATTTCGTCAAGGGGTGACCCCTACGAGGTATGTGAGAACACATAGCGTTGGGTTAGTTCACCCATGCACCAATCATGATTTATTTCAGTGTACTATCGTTCTTAAGATTAGAGAAATTGAGTTCTTGGTGAATATTGTTGGAAGTTTCGTTTGAATCTTGAGTGATGATTTGTTGAGAACTTCTTGATTTTAATTCATGAAATTAGATATCGTTTTGGGTAGATTATTGCATATTTTGGTTATGTAGTCGAATCTAAGTGTTTGTGGAAAGACCCAATTGAGGTTAGAGGGTTTAGAGTTGAAAAACGACTAAGAGAATTCGTCAAAATCTGGGGAATGGGGGTGGGGTGTCGCGCCAACCAGTGCGTCCCAAAGAGGCGTCTGAAATTTGATCCTTGGGGCACCGCGCGCGCCAGCCAACACGCCCCAAGTCAGGCTCTGAATTTTTAGCTCTGGCAACCCGCGCCTCTCAGAGCGCCAGGGACGCCAATTCTTCCCATTTCTTCCCCATGTTTCCGTACTAGTTCCTTAGCAAAGTACCTATGTTTTCTAGTTGATTCCAACACTCTAAGGTACGTCTAAACATCATGAAATCATCCATAAACATGAGATCATGAACCTTGAATCCATAATCCCATTCAAGGAAAGTTAACATCAAAGTCAAGAGAAGTAAGAGTCAAGTCAAGAGAAGTTCTTAGAGTTTTCCAAAAGTCTTTTCCAAATGTTTTAACTTTGTTTTAAGACTTAAAGTTCAAGTTGAGTAAAGAGTAAAGATTGAAGTGTATTTCTTCAAAGAGTATATGGGGACTATGTATTCCCAAAAAGTTTAAAATGTTTTCACATTTAAATAAGAAAGGAAACCTTGATTTCCAAAGAGCCTTTGGGATAGTTTTCAGAAAAGAGTAATCACTTTCTAAATCAAGCAAGAGAGGAAACTTTGATATCCAAGATAGCCTTTGAGCTAAGTTTTGAGTAATTATCTCAAATCACAGAAAGAAGTATGTTTTTAAACATAAGAGCTAGTATCATGTTTGGGAGTAATATTGAGCACCGATATGGGGGAGGTTCAGACAACGTATTCACAACCCCCATAAACCATGTAGCCATCATGAGTAGAAAAGGGTCATAATTTTTAGATGATTCCTTTAGTGATTTTTAGCATAGACTAGTGGATCCACTTAGTAGTCAAGTTCTATACCCTCGGCAAGGTATATGATGACCCTGGCTGCGTGAGTCAAAACACTATATCATCACAATAGCTCTTACGTGATGGTTGTCGATTAGAGAAACTCCCACAGAAGTAATTGTATTCTTATATACACAGTTTATTTGTATTTTTACATACATCTCAGAGTTATATTGTATCTTTGCATACACACAGAATTGGCATCCATGTTTTAAAAGCTTTTCTTTATATTGCACTTGTTTTATACTGCTTTATATTGAAATGAGTTCAGTAAGTTGAGTTGAGTTGAGCTAGGTAAATTATTCAGTTCCTTTCAAGCTTATGTCTTGCTTTAGAATTCCTCTCGCATACTCGTACATTCAATGTACTGATGCCATTTGGCCTGCATCCTTGTATGATGCAGACACATGTAACCAGGGTCAGCATCCAGTGAATCGTTGATCCAGTGAGCACTCAGAGTCGTGTGGTGAGCCTCTTTGTTTTTCGGAGGATCCCTTTTATTTCTTTCAGTATTATTATTAGTTCATTAAGATGTCGTGGGTCTTGTCCTGACATCCATCTTAGTTGTTTAGAGGCTTCATAGACAGTTATATGTTAGTTCTTGAGTTTTCTATTTCTTGTTTTAATGGTTGAGACTTGAGTTGCCACTTTTGGCCAGTGAATGTTACCTTGATACATTCTAAGTGTTTATTGAGCAGTTGAGTTTACTTTTAAAAGTATTTTTCTTCATAGGTTAAGTCTTCCACTGAGTAAGTAAGTCAGACCAAGGGTTCGCTTGGGGACATCAATGGTCCTTGAGTGCCAGTCCCGTCCAGGGTATAAGCTCGGAGAGTGACAAACTTGGTATAGAGCCCAGAGTTCAAGAGTCCTAGAGAGTCTATGAAGCTGTGTCTGTAGAGTCCTAGTTATTGGTGTGAAGCGCGCCACATCTATAATTAGAAGGCTGCAACACTCAGGAAACTATCTCACTTCTTTCATACTCATTTCGTGCGTTAGAGTTTGATCTCTAAAAAATTTCTTTCTAACTTGTGCTTGCGCGTGTCTTTCAAATCATGCCTCTACGAAGAGTTGTCAAAGGTCGTCTGGCTAGAAGGAATGTTGAACCACAGGAACAAGGGGTACCCAATGCACCAGAAGTGCAACCCCAAGGAGAGGTCACCAATGCTGAGTTCCATGAGGCTATCCGGATGCTAAGCCAATTTGTGACCAACCAAGCTGGCAACAGAGTGGGAATCAACAGGAAGTGGCTGATACTTTGATGATCCACGAGTTCTTAAGGATGAATCCACTAAGCTTCACAGGTTCTAGTGTTACTGAGGATCCAGAGAATTTTTTTGAAGAACTTCAGAAATTTTTTGAAATCATGCATGTTGCTGATACTGAGAGGGTGTAACTAGATGCATACCATATGAAGAGTGTCACTAGGATATGCTTCGATCAAGGGAAGAAGAATCGAGCTGAGGATACACCACCTGCAAGTTGGGCGTGCTTTGAGGAGACCTTCTTCGAGGTTTCGTCCCCTGAGAATTGAAAGAGGCTAAGGTACGAGAGTTCCTCACACTTAAGCAAGATTTTTTGAGCGTTCATGAGTAGAGTCTGAGGTTCACACAACTTTCCCGATATGCTCCGGAGATGGTTGCTGACATGAGGAGCAGAATGAGTTTATTTGTTGCTGGGTTGTCTCGTATGTCGAGTAAGGAAGGTAAGGCTGCAATGCTAATAGATGACATGGATATAGCAAAGTTGGTGGTCTATGTACAGCAGGTTGAGGAAGAGAAGCTGAGGGATAGAGAGGAGTTCAAGAATAAGAGAGCTAAGACAGGGAATGAGTCCGGGCAGCAGAAGAATAATGCCAACCTGTCATCCTTCCAACAGAAACAGAAGGGACCTGCTCTATCATCTGCTAGTGCACCTGCATCCAAGAATAAAAATGAGTACAATAGTCAGAATTTCAGAGTTAAACCTGCCTATTCTCAAGGTAGTGTGGCACAAGGGGGTAGTAAGCTTCCTGCCTGCGCTAAGTGTTGTAGGAACCACTCAGGTACATGTTGTGAGGGCTCCACTGGTTGCTTCAAGTGTGGCCAGAATGGTCATTTCATGCGAGAATGTCCAAAGAACAAGCAGGATAACGATAATAGGGGCAATAAAGCTTAGTTTTCTTCAGTTGCTCTACCAGAAATGGATGGACCTAGAGGAGCTACTTCGAGTACTGGTGGAGGAACAAACCGCCTATATGCTATCACTTGTCGCCAAGAGCAAGAGGACTCTCCAGATGTTTCCACTGGTATGATCCAAGCCTTTAACTTTAATGTTTATGCTTTGCTAAACGCATTAGCGAGTTTATCCTTTGTAACTCCATATGTTGCGATGAATTTTAATGTTATTCCTGAGCAACTTAGTAAACCCTTCAGTGTTTCTACACCTGTTGGTGAGTCTATTCTAGCAGAGATAGTCTATCATGATTGTCCCATTTCTGTCAATCACAAGAGTACCATGGCTGATTTAGTTGAGTTAGACATGGTAGATTTTGATATCATTCTTGGTATGGATTGGCTTCATGCCTGTTATGCCTCAATTGATTGTAGAACTTGAGTGATCAAGTTTCAGTTTCCAAATAAGCCAGTCTTAGAGTGGAAAAGTAGTTCAACAGTGCCTAAGGGTCGTTTTATTTCGTACCTTAAGACAAGAAAGTTAGTTTCCAAGGGGTGTGTCTATCACTTAGTCTGATTTATTGACTCTAGTGTTGAGTTACCTCTTATTCAGTCATTTTCAGTAGTAAAAGAGTTTCCAGAAGTCTTTCCTGATGATCTTCCCGGAGTCCCTCCTGAGAGAGAAATAGACTTCGGTATAGACCTTCTTCAAGATACTCGTCCTATATCTATTCCGCTATACAAAATGGCACCATCAGAGTTAAAAGAGTTGAAAGAGCAGTCGAAAGATCTCCTAGATAAGGGTTTTATTCGACCAAGTGTCTCACATTGGGGCGCTCCGGTCTTATTTGTGAGAAAGAAGGATGGTTCCCTTAGGATGTGTATAGATTACCGTCAGTTGAACAAGGTTACCATTAAGAATAAGTATCTTCTCCCAAGGATTGATGATCTTTTCGATCAGCTTCAGGGTGCCACCTATTTCTCTAAGATAGTTCTCCAGACTCTAAATGATAGAGAGTTGTATGCTATGTTCTCAAAATGTTAGTTTTGGCTTGAGTCTGTGGCATTGTTAAGCCACATTGTATCTGGAGAGGGAATTAAAGTTGATACCCAGAAAATAGAGGCAGTGCATAATTGGCCTAGACCCACATCTCCAACTGATATTAGGAGTTTCTTGGGGTTGGATGGCTATTATAGAAGGTTCGTAGAGGGGTTCTCATCTATTTCATCCCCTTTGGCCAAGTTAACTCAGAAAAAAAAGTAAAGTTTCAATGGTCTGAAGGTTGTGAGAAAAACTTTCAAGAATTGAAAAATAGGTTGACTAATGCCCCAATTTTGAACTTACCATAAGGTACGCAAGGCTTTGTTGTTTATTGTGATGCATCTAGAGTTGGTTTGGATTGTGTGTTGATGCAGAATGACAAAGTTATAGCTTATGCCTCCAGACAGTTGAAAGTTGATGAGAAGAATTACCCAACCCATGATCTAGAATTGATTGCCGTAGTTTTTGCTTTGAAAATATGGCACCATTATATTTATGGTGTTCATATGGATTTGTTCACCGATCACAAGGGTCTTTAGTATGTGTTTACTCGAAAGAGCTTAATCTAAAAAAAAATGAGGTGATTAGAATTACTCAAGGATTATGACATGAGTATTCTTTACCACCCAGGTAAGGCTACATTGTTGCTGATGCCTTGAGCAGGTTGTCTATGGGTAGTACCGCCCATGTCAAGGAAGAAAAGAGAGATTTAGCAAAAGATGTGCATAGACTTGCACGCTTAGGAGTCCGACTAATGGATTTCACAGAAAGAGGAGTAGTTGAGATGAATGGGGCTGAATCATCTTTAGTGTCTAAAGTTAAAGAGAAACAAGACCAAGACCCATTTTTTCTTGAATTGAAGGCAAATGTTCATAAACATAAAGTTATGGCTATTGAAAAAGGGAGAGATGGTGTATTGAGGTATCAAGGCAGATTGTGTGTACCAAGGGTGGATGAACTCCATGAGAGGATCATGGAGGAAGCTCATAGCTCCAAATATTCCATTCATCCAGGTTCCACAAAGATGTATCGTGACTTGAGAGAATTGTATTGGTGGAGTGGTATGAAGAAGGGCATTGCAGAATTTGTTGCGAAGTGTCTGAATTGCCAACAAGCTAAGGTAGAGAACCAAAGGCCCGATGGTATGACTCAGAATATAGAATTTTCGAAATGGAAGTGAGAGATGATTAATATGGACTTCATCACAGGTTTGCCAAGGTCTCACAGGCAACATGATTCTATTTTGGTGATTGTTGATAGAATGACAAAATCAGCCCACTTTTTGCCGGTAAAGACTACCCATTCAGAGAGGACTATGCCAAGTTGTATCTTCAAGAAGTGGTTAGACTTCATGGAGTTCCGGTCTCCATTATTTTGGACAGAGGTGCGCAATTTACTGCATAATTTTGGAAGTCATTCCAAAAAGGCTTGGGTTCAAAGGTGAACTTAAGTTCCGCCTTTCATTCTTAGACAGATGGGCAAGCAGAGCGCACTATTCAGACCTTAGAGGATATGTTGAGGGCTTGTGTGATTGATTTCAAAGGTAACTAGGATGATCACCTACCTTTTATTGAATTTGCTTACAACAATAGTTACCACTCTAGCATCCAAATGGCTCATTATGAAGCTCTTTATGGGAGAAGATGCAGATCTCTTATTGGATGGTTTGAAGTTGGTGAAGCTGAGTTGATAGGCCCAGATTTAGTTCATCAAGCTATGGAGAAGGTGAAATAGATTCAAGAGAGGTTGAAAATGGCGCAGTGTCGTCAAAAATCCTACACTGATGTTAGGAGAAGGGAGTTAGAGTTTGAAGTAGATGATTGGGTATACTTGAAAGTTTCACCCATGAAAGGTGTTATGAGATTTGGTAAGAAGGGGAAGCTTAGTCCCTGGTATATTGGCCCTTATAGAATATTGAAAAGGGTAGGTAATGTAGTTTATGAGTTGGAGCTACCATAAGAGTTAGCCGCGGTTCATTCGGTTTTTCACATCTCTATGTTGAAGAAGTGCATGGGTGATCCTTCATTGATCATACCAACTGAAGATATTAGGATCAACGATAGCTTATCTTATGAAGAGATTCCGGTCCAGATTCTAGATCGCCAAGTTCGCAAGTTGAGCACTAAGGAAGTAGCATCAGTCAAAGCCCTTTGGAGGAACCAATTTGTTGAGGAAGCTACTTGGGAAGCTGAGGAAGATATGAAGAAGAGATATCCACATCTCTTTGGAACCGGAGAAGTTCCAGACCAAGGTACTAATTCTCTTCTTAGTACTCTTTCATTTATAAGTTAACATGTTGTAATTACATTGCTTGTTGGGTGTTTGAGCTGAATGTTATATGTTGCACCCTTAGCCTACTAAATGTAAGCTCATTCGAGGATGAATGTTCCCAAGGGGGAGGTATTGTAACATCTCACAAATTGAGATGACTAGGAAGAAGTTAAGAATTGGAGATAGTCATTTTTGGAAAGAATATAAAAATCTGGAAAATTTGTTAAGTATGTTAAGTTGAGTTTTTGGTTAACTTCAAACGACCATAAATCCTAGTTTATGATGAGTTAGGTGTCTTTCCAGATATCTTAGGAAATATCTTGGAAAAATCTTTCCAACTCCGCCGAGTTTGCGCGATTCCGAATTCGTATGAGTGAGATATGCCCATTAAAAGTTGGGCTGTTTGGATAAGGAAAGTCCAATCCGGATTTTGGAAGGGTAGTTTGGTCTTTTCCTTACCCTATGATTTTAATTTCGTTTTTGGTAATTATCTAAGGGTCTAAACTGAAGTTGGTCAGTTTACGCTTTTGGAATTTGAGTTAGGGTTTTGAGAAAAGAGAATAGAAGAGGAGAAAAAGCAAGAATTGTCAAGATCTTCAAGAATCACTTGTGGATTTCGTCAAGGGGTGATCCCTACGGGGTATGTGAGATCACATAGCGTTGGATTAGTTCACCCATGCGCCAATCATGATTTATTTTAGTGTACTGCCGTTCTTGAGATTAGAGAAATTGAGTTTTTGATGAATCTTGATGGAAGTTTCGTTTGAATCTTGATTGATGATTTGTTGAGAAGTTCTTGATTTTAATTCATGAAATTAGATATCATTTTGGATAGATTCTTGCATATTTTGGTTATGTAGTCGATTCTAAGTGTTTGGGAAAAGACCCAATTGAGTTTAGAGGGTTTAGAGTTGAAAAACGACCAAGAGAATTCGTCAAAATCTGGGGAATGGGGGTGGGGCGTCGCGCTAGCTAACGCGCCCCAAAGAGGCGTTTGAAGTTTGACCCTTGGGGCGCCGTGCCAGACAGCGCTCCCCAGGTCAGGCTCTGAATTTTTAGCTTTGGCGCCCCGTGCCTCTCAGAGCGCCAGGGACGTCAGTTCTTCCCATTTCTTCCCCATCTTTCCGTACTAGTTCCTTAGCAACGTACCTATGTTTTCTAGTTGATTCCAACACTTTAAGGTACGTATAAACATCATGAAATCATCCATAAACATGATATCATGAACCTTAAATCCATAATCCAATTCAAGGAAAGTTAAGATCAAAGTCAAGAGAAGTTCTTAGAGTTTTCCAAAAGTTTTTTCCAAATGTTTTAACTTTGTTTTAAGACTTAAAGTTCAAGTTGAGTAAAGAGTAAAGAGTAAAGATTGAAGTGCATTTCTTCAAAGAGTATATGGGGACTATGTATTCCCAAAGAGTTTAAAATGTTTTCACATTTAAACAAGAAAGGAAACCTTGATTCCAAAGAGCCTTTGGGATAATTTTTAGAAAAGAGTAATCCCTTTCTAAATTAAGCAAGAGAGAGAACTTTGATTTTCAAAATAGCCTTTGAGCTAAGTTTTGAGCAATTATCTCAAATCATTGAAAGAAGTATGTTTTTAAACATAAGAGCTAGTATCATATTTTGGGAGTAGTATTGAGCACCAAAATGGGGGAGAGTTGAGACAACTCACAGCTACCATAAACCATGTAGCCATCATGGGTAGAAAAGGGTCATACTTTTTAGATGATTCCTTTAGTGTTTTTTTAGCATAGACTAGTGGATCCACTTAGTAGTCAGGTTCTATATCCTCGGCAAGGTATAGGACGGCCCTGGAAACGTGATGTAAAACGTTGTATCATCACAATAGCTCTTACGTTAAGGCTGCGCAACGGACCGAAACGAAACCACTGAAACGGAACGGGATGGTTTGACCGGTTTTATGATCGGTACCGGGATGAACCGGACCGGAATTACCGAGACGGATACTCAGTTTCGTCCCGTCCCACTATATACCGGGATGGAACCAGAACAGACCGGAATGGAACGGGACGACACATCTAGCTATTTCAAAAAATGATAAAAAAAATTAGTTTTTTTTATTTTTTGAATTACGAAAATATGAATGTTTTTTTATTTTTCTAAGTTTAAACTTTAAATTAATAGTTTTGAAATTTATAATGTAATTTTACTTAAGTTTATTTTAAAGATATTTTTTTAAAATTTTTACCTATTAAGTTTAAAGTTAAGTTTAATAAAGTTTTTTAAAAAAGTTTTTTAGCTTAGTTTTCAAATTTCAAGATTTGAATCTTTTGAAGTTTATAAGTTATTACTTATTAATATGTTATAACTTATAAGTTATATTTATAACTTGTAATTTAAATAACTTAAGTTTGCAATTTTTAAAAAATAAATAAAAATAAGGATAAAACAATGACACAAATGACAAATTTAAAAAATATCAATCCAATTTATTTAAATTTATATTACAAATTACAATTACAATTTACAACTATTAATAGAGTGCATAATTTACGCAGCCACCTTCTAGGAAGGGTTCTGTTTCAACTAAGCCTTGAATGTAATACTAATAGTTATATAGTCCCGTAAAACCTTTCTCTAACTCAGCTATAGATTGACCGTAATCAACTAATGGTCTTGGTAAAGCTCGTTGATGATCTTGAAGTTCCATGCCATCGTCACTACCACATCCAATGGTTGAATCTATGAAAAGTTCATATTGACTATCTAACTTTGGAAGTCTTTGATTTCTACGCTCAACATTTATCCAATCTCTAAAAAGCACCGATATCTCCAAACTGTCCTATGCTAACGAATATCTGTGGTCTCCAATTTGAAATCTTGCCGCGCTGAAAGCTGCGTCTGAAGCTACTGATGATCCTTGAATTGCAAGCACATCCTTCACCATCCTACTAAGTGTTGGAAATTGAGTTCCACGAGCCCTCCACCAATTCAGTAGTTGTGGTATACCTTCCTCGTTTGTAATATTATCTGAACCATGTTCAAGATATTTAACAAATTCACATTTATTAGAAGAGTCAAGACCAAGTTTATGTTTCACTCTACCATGGGCACCTACTCGAGGCATAGACATTTGAGGATTTTAAACATTATCTAAGGAACAATATTTATCATACATTTCTTTAGCAAGTAATTATGTACTATTTTGACATGTTACCAATCAGGTTGTTCTTCTGGTTTAATATCTAAATTTTGATAAATGCATTCAACTAAAGCTTTTGCACCATATTCTTTATATTCCTGGTTGAAAAGAATTGCAGTTAAATAAATTTGAGGGATAGGAAAAAAATATTTCTTAAATTTTGTAATCATAACTTCAATAACACTAGCAAATAATTCATTTGTTTTATATTCAGAAAAGAGAGATGAAATCTCACATATATGTATTAAACTTTCGAAAATAGTAGGATAATACATTCTAGAAATTTTTTTAGTAGCATCATAAAATGATTTCAAAAATATTCTAAGTTCATTTACTTCATCCCAATCACTATCAGTAAGTTTTAATTCAGGATAAGCATTATGACTATTAAATTGAATAGTAATAGGTTCTCTATATGTATAAGCAACTTCAAGCATATCATAAAAGGAATTCCATCTAGTTTTTACATGTTTCAGAACCTTTCTAAATGGATGTTTACATGCATTACAAAGCTCTTTAAATTGATTAATTCTACTACTACTATGCATATGAAAAATATAAAAACAAGCATTAATCAACTTTATCACAACTATTTTCAAATAATTTCACATCGCCACTAACAACCAAATTTAATACATGCGTAGCACATCTAACATGAAAAATCATATTTACTAATAGGACAAATTCTAGGTTCTAGCATATTAATAACATTTAATTTAGCATAAGCATTATCTAAAGTAATACTAATGACTTTATCACAAAGACCGAAAAAATCTAAAATTTCCAACACAGTAGTAGTAATATACATTCCAATTTTTTTTCTGTTGACAAATTTTATAACCGATAATTCTTTTTTGTAAATTTCAATTATAATCAATCCAATGCGCAATAACAGTTAAATAATCAAAACCATTAGGACTACGGCCCATATCAGTGGTAATAGCAACTCTACAATCCATTATTTCAAAATAGGCACGCAAATATTGACAATATTTTTTCTTGAAATTCAAAAATATCTCTTTTTACCATGCTTCTTGATAAACCTTTAAAACTAGGATTTTATGTATCACAAATATCTGCAATAAAATCCGAATGTTCTCCAAAACTATAAGGTAAACCACAAACAACAACCATTTTAGCAAAATTTTCACGATCATGATACTTATTGTAGGTTTGATGTGTAAGAGGACCACTTGGGTTCGAAGTATTTAATTCAGCTTGAACCATATTTGACCCTCTAGCCGATGCTTCAACTCTAGAATCTTCATAAACATCAAGAGAAGATATATATGCAAACCACTCTTTACTATGATTTTTAATCAAATGTTTTTTTAATCCCCCCGTTGAACCTCCACTCCCACCAGATTTATATTTAAAATGTTGTTTACAAATATTACATATACTAAAAGTTTTTTCTTCATTCAAATAACAAAATTTCCACACATTTGATTTTAAAGTACATTGTACCTTGGTCTTACCTCTAGTTGGAACAATAGGGGGACGACTAGTTCTAACTGGAGGATTGTTCTTCTGAGGTGGAACTTCAGTACTATTGAGGTCGGGACTAGTCGGTGTATCATCTAAATCTACTTCTTAATTTTCTTGATAATTACCATAATGTCTTTCATAAACCTCTTCGGGAGTATCCGAATTAATTTCTATAGGACCAGAACGGGAAAAACTAGTTTCATTCACATGCGTAAATTCATCCGTATTCATTCTAACAAGAGGAAATTTAGATTTAGAAGAACTAGAACCTTTATTATTTTTGTAATCATATTTTTTACTGTTTGTACAATACCTTTTTTACCTCCACTTTTTTTAGAAGACTCCATCATATAAAATTATAAATTATAAACTACAAAATTTAACAAGAACAAATAATATATAATAAGAACAACTTACAAATAATAAATACAAAAAATAAATATAAGATTAGAGAGTGGAACGAAGTTACCAAACGTTTGTGTAAAGAACAAATGATTATAACCGAAAATTAAAAAATTGATGTCGAAACTTGAAGTTTGAAGAAGATTCCTCCTCCAAAATTCACCAAATGATTATTCAAATCTTCACAATTACAAAATATTATTATTGAAATTTAGAACTTGAAACTTGAAACTTTGAGAAAGATTGAAAATTGAGAAAAAAATAATATTTGTTATTGTAAATCTGTAGTTAAAAATATTAAGAGAGGGAGTATTTATAGGATTTATATTTTAGAAACAAAAGGGGAGTAAGGAATTTGAGGAAATGTTTTTTTTACCGTTTGGAAATATTTCTTTTTCTTTCACCTTACCGTTTGGAAATATCAACGTTTGAAAAAAAATGATTGTTGGGACTTAGGGCATTGGACGTTGGGAAGGCTGGTAAAGTGGTAGACTTTTGACTAAGTCATTTACCTTTACAAGACATCCCCTGCCAATGGCAGGCGGCGGCAGGCACAAATACACACTGCCCTATTATATAGGGCCTTTATATATTATATATTTAATAAATTGAAAAAAATACCAGAACTGGAACCGGAAAGGGCCGGAACGGAATCAGAATGAACCGGTACCGAAATATCGGTATCAAATCGTGATACCGTTCCGTTCTGGGTACCGGTTCACGGTATCCCATCCCGTCCCAAAGATGACCAGACCGGAACAGATCGGAATGGACCGGAACGGTACCGGTATGATCCGGTCCGACGCCCAGCCTTATCTTACGTAATGGTTGTCAGTTAGAGAAACTCCAACAGAAGTAATTGTATTCTTATATACACAGTTTATTTGCATTTTTAATCTCAGAGTTATATTGTATCTTTGTATACATACAGAATTGACATCCATGTTTTAAAAGTTTTTCTTTATATTGCACTTGTTTTATACTGCTTTATATTGAAATGTGTTCAGTAAGTTGAGTTGAGTTGAGCTAAGTAAGTTCTTCAGTTCCTTTCAAGCTTATGTCTTGTTTTAGAATTCCCCTCGCATACTCGTACATTCAATGTACTGATGCCATTTGACCTGCATCTTTGTATGATGCACACATAGGTAACCAGGATCAACATCCAGTGCATCGTTGATCCAGTGAGCACTCAGAGTCGTGTAGTGAGCCTTCTTGTTTTTCGGAGGATCCCTTTTTTTGCTTTGAATATTATTATTATTATTAGTTCATTAGGATGTCGTGGGTCTTGTCCCGACGTCCATCTTAGTTGTTTATAGGCTTCATAGACGGTCAGATGTTAGTTCTTGAGTTTTCCGTTTCCTGTTCTAATGGTTGAGACTTGAGTTGCCACTTTTGGCCAGTGAATGTTACCTTGATACATTCTAAGTGTTTATTGAGCAGTTCAGTTTACTTTTAAAAGTATTTTTCTTCATGAGTTAAGTCTTCCGCTGAGTAAGTAAGTCATGCCAAGGGTTCGCTTGGGGCCATCAGTGGTTCTCGAGTGCCAGTCCCGCCCAGGGTGTAGGCTTGGGGCGTGACACATAACATAAGTCTTTTGTGGAAATCATAAACCTTTGTGGGAGGTACCGTTAACCGACATAAATCATGTGAGCTATAACATGAAGTTCAATGTACTACTCCCACATCAAGAAGAGAGTGTCCTACTTGCTAAGGTAAGAACCATAATCATGAGCTAAGATGGGTTCACTAGCTAGAGTCGATCAAGACTAAGTCTTATGGGGGCACGTAGTTCTTGGACAAGGGGATGGCTTCTAAAAGTATCAAGTCTCTACTAACGGGTGAAACTTTATCCCAAGGTCCACTTGGTGTTGAGTAAACTCCCAACGAAAAACATGAATAATCATAGCATATTCATTTTTATAATCTTTGAGATGGTAGAATCTAGTAATACTCAATCATTCATCTATAATATCATAGGCATTATGATGACTCTTTTAAAATCATGATTTCATAACATACTCTTAAGATACTTACCTAAATCATCTAAATCGTGATATTCATTCGTAATGAGAGATACTTCAATAAAAAAGATCACTTGTTCATAAAACTTGGTTGATACTTTATCTAAACACATCCTTGATTAAAATGTATCATTACCTGAGTCAGCACTATTAGTGGTATGATATGAAGAGTGATATTACAAATTTTGTTTCGAGG
This sequence comes from Solanum verrucosum, assembly GCF_900185275.1. NCBI lineage: Eukaryota > Viridiplantae > Streptophyta > Magnoliopsida > Solanales > Solanaceae > Solanum > Solanum verrucosum. The sequence goes on from NW_026020412.1 coordinate 1,592,066, forward strand.
TGTTTGACTTGTCAACAAGTTAAGTGAGAACCACCGACCCTGAGGTATATCTCAAAGGATGTTTATTCCTACTTGGAAGTAAGAGCGAATCACTATGAATTTTGTTGTGGGACTACCTACCACCATAGGTGTCTATGAATCAATTTGGGTAGTTGTTGATAGGCTGACGAAGTCCACCCATTTCATCCTAGTTTAGGTGAAGTATACGATAGAGAAACTAGTCGAACTTTATATCAGTCAGATTGTGTGATTGCATGGAGTCTCAGTTTATATTCTCTTTGATCGAGGTTCATTGTTCACTTCCAATTTCTAAAAGGCTTTGCAGTATGGTTTGGGAACTCGGTTAGATATGAGTATAGCGTTCAATCCTAATACAGATGATCGGTTTGAGCGGACGGTTCAGGTGTTGGAGGACATGCTCCAAGTTTGTTTGATTGATTTTGGTGCTAGATGGGATCGACATTTGCCCTTAGCAAAGTTTGCCTACAATGACATTTATCATTCCAGTATTCAAATGACCCCTTTTGAGGCGTTACATGGCAGATAATGTAGATCTCTGATCAGATGGTTTGATTCAGCTGAGATGGATTCATTAGATACAACCTTTCTTAGAGATCCAGGGTAGACTGTTGATAGCCCAGAGTTGACAGAAGATTTATGCGGATTAGAGAGTTCGAGCTCTAGTGTTCATGAAGGGTGATCATGTTTGGCTCCAAGTGTCGCCCATGAAAGGTGTGATAAGGTTTAGAAAGAAGGTAAAACTTATCCCTAGATTCATTAGACTCTTTGATATTTTGAGTCGTGTGAGAGAGGTGGTCTATAAGTTGGCCTTGCCGCCTATTTTGTCAATTGTGCATCATGTGTTTGATGTTTCCATGCTTCAAAAGTACGTGTCGGATGAGTCCTATGTACTTTCCCTTGATTCAGTTGAGTTGGGTCCAGACTTATCTTTTGAGGAGGATCCTATAGCCATTTTGGATAGACAGGTCCGGAAGCTTAGGACCAAAGATATTGCTTCAGTGAAGGTGCATTGGAAGCATCATTCAGTTGGTGAGGTGACTTGGGATACGTAGTCAAATACGCATGCCAGATATCCTCATCTCTTCAATGCTCCAGGTGTTTTCTTTTGTTTTATTTTTGAGTAAGATTATCATTTTTAGTGGTGGATAATGTAATGACCCAGTTGGTCATTTTTCTTAATCCTTATTAAATTACCATTTTTCCCATCCCGATACCGACCTCAAGTCTTTTAGGATTGAGATTGAAAAGTTAGTTTTGAACTTGGAGTTAAAAGTTTAGAATTAATTTGATAAGTTTTGAGTTTAAAAGACTTAAGTTGCTTAAAAGTGGTCTTCAGTGTCTTTTGGGGTTTCGAGTTTCCGAATGAAATTCCATTGATTCCATCAGTACTGTAATGGAAATCAGATCCGTGAGAGTCGTTGGTTACTGATTCAGAGTACTTTTAAGGATTTGGAATTTTAGCCGTTGGGCTGACTTTGGTCAACATTCCGGGTTCGGGTGACATAAAAATGAAAATTTTAAAATTTTAAATATTTTTCAAAAATATTTATTTTTTTAAGTTTTTCGCCGGGGGAGGGGTGGGGGAGGGTGGGGGTAGGGAGGTGCCGTAAAAAGTGAAAATTTTGAAATATAAAAATATTTGTCTAAAACATTTTTTTTTTTAAAAAAACAAATTGATGATTGGGGGGGGGGGGGGTCGCGAGGTCAGGGTATGGGGTAGGGTAAAAATGAAATTTTAAAAATTTGAAATATTTTTTCAAAACAATTTTCTTTTGTTGGGGGGGGGGGGTAGGTGATAGGGGTTGGGTGAGGTAAAAAAATCTTAAAATTTGAAATATTTTTCAAAAATAATTATTAACTTTTTTTGTTTGGATTAGGGGGGATGGTTTGGGGGTAGGGGGGCTAGGGCTAGTTTGGGAGTAGGGTGAAAAAGTATTTGATTTTTTTTTTATGGGTAGGATTGGCTACGGGGTACGGGGTAGGGTAAGAAAAATATATTGTAATTTAAGAATGAAGTGGAGTTTTGGAAAATGTTTTTCTTAATTTTCAAAGGAAAGTCATTTTCCTTAAATTTGAGGGAAATAAGTTGATTTGGAAAATATTTTCCAAACCATTAAGGCAACATAAAATGTTTTCCTTCATACCAAACACACCATCAATCCTTGGTTGTCTAAATGGTTTTATTTTCTTAATTATGATAAACCTGATTTTAAAATGAAGTTCGGTTGATTGGTTAGTAGATATTTCTCCCACCAAGTTGTTAGTGTGGATATCACTCACGATAATATGAATTGTGACCGTCTTGGTGCTGGCGTTTTTTTTCTTTAGTCGTTGGGTTGATGACGTTCTACTCATCGATGAGAACTATGAACTGCCTTTATTTTTCTTTTAAAAATATTGCTAAATGCTACGTACAATACTACTTCATTCATCAATAGCTTATTTAAATTTGCTTTAGCTTGTAATTTTTGTATATTTGTAAGCATGAAGTTGTGCATATATAAGAAAAATAAACATAGACAAAGCAAAAAAAAAAACTAGAAGAGCATTTCATATCGATTAAATCAATAAGGATTAATAGTCAATTAACCAAAAATCAATAAGGAATATTTTATTGATTATCGATTTAGTGTGTTTATAAATCAAAATTTAAAATTTGAATCAATAATAGATAAAATTGAACCGAATCAACTAATAAACACCGTAATCATAATCCATATCCGATATGAGTTAAGACCTGCCAATTTGCTCGCACTAGGAGTGTGTTAACCATGACATTGATGTACAAAGTAATTCATTAATTAGTTTCACATTCAAACAACAAAAACAAAACGCAAGAAAATGTCGTTAAAGTAAAGGAAATAACGACACGCAATTAACGATATTATTATTTATTCATTATGATAAAAATATTTAAGTAATTGAAGGGAGTGTATGACACTTGTATTATTTAAATATCAATGGTACATATTTTTAAGTAATCAAATACCTTAATCATGGATCCGGCTCCTCTCAATTTCTCTCCTCTCCATTTTCCCTAAATTCTAGCTTGGATTGGAGACATATGTAATTAATGGTTGAGATCTAATTGATTAAAGTAAAGTCCTAACCGTAGTTATTTGCTTCCATATATTTGCTTCTTAAATATTCTCCCTACTATTTATTAGTATTCGTATTGAGTCTGATTAAATATGAATTCTTCTTAAAAATGTCCATATTGAAGATATAACGTTCACTATCAGAAGTAACTCTGCTCATAATTCGAATACAAAGTACTACTATTACCTAATAAGGTGATTATGGGCCTTCAAATGTCAATGCAAAAGACTAGCAAGACTTCCTGTTGATATGTTGGAACAGTCTGAATGAGGATAACATAACATAAGCGTTCCAATTTATGCGATAGTATTTGACGGATATAGAGTAATCAGAAATAAGGTAATCTTTTGGAGCTTATGATTTAAAATAAGACATAATATACATAATTTATGCAGTTATAAATAATTTTATTTAGGAAGATTGATTATTTTAAAGTTGAAGTGTGTTACTTAATATAAGAAGGTATCATTCTTTTTTAATTTACTAGAAAGAAAATAATGTCACATAAATTGAGATAAAAGAAATAGCTTCTTATTTCTCAATTAGAGGAAATTTTCAAGCACCAATCCAAATTTATCGAGGCTCAGTACGTATACCCATTTATTAATTCCTAGGAAAAAAATTCAAGTCATTATTCATGTAGTAATCACGGGATGAAGCTTCCATAAAGAAAAAAAAATTAATATTGTATGATTTATTTATTTTTTAATTAAATCTTCATGCTTTTCTTCAAAATACTATGTTTAGCTTCTCTTACTTTTTCAAAGTAAATGTGAATTTTTATTTGCACATAAAATGCAAATCAAAGTCTTCGTCAATGCATGACGAGTCAAGGTGCTCTGTGCAGACAAATGCCTTAAATTTAGGATACTAAAGTACTTGAGTCTCCTCTTCTAGTACGACCTTAACTTTGTTAGTCTTTCCGTCTCAAACTATTTATCGTATTTCTCTTTACACGTTTCTAAAAAAAAAATTAATTAGGAAGAGTTTTTAGTATTTTATCTTTATTTATGACTTAAAATATGTTCTCTCTGTCCCTAATTACTTGTCCACTTTTGAATTGTCACACCAAGAAAACAATAATTGATATAGTGAGTTTACCATTTTACCCCTATTAATTATGAAGTGGATGAATTAAAAACTAGTTCTACCATTTTCAAAGTAATTAATTGAGGGTATAATGGGTAAAAAAAATTTGCCCTTTATTGATTTATCAAAATGGACAAGTAATTAGAGACAACTAAAAAAGAAAATATGGACAAATAATTAGAGATAGAGAGAGTATTTTATATTCATTGAATGTTTACTTTATGTATCTATTTATGTGTCATCTCCATATAATTAATGTTCTAAATTTTTCCAAGAGATATCATATGGTTTAAAATCTCCACCAAGAATTAAATGCAGATGTGGAAAAATGATAAGGAAAATTTTCCACAAGTCACTATTCGTATAAGTAATTATCCCAACGAGGAACAGAAAACGTCTTCTTCTTTTTTTGCTCTCCCCATACTATTTGATATTCGTGTTGGGCATATTAAATATGAATTTTCTTCGAAGATATTCAATACTATTTGATATTTGTGTTGAGCTAATTAAATATGAATTTTCTTCGAAGATATTCAATACTATTTGATATTCGTATTGGGCAGATTAAATATGAATTTTCTTCGAAGATATTCATATTAAAGATATAGCGCTAACTATCAAAATTAACTTTAGATCATAATTCGAATAAAAATAACTTTAGATCATAATTCGAATATGAAACCTTAATTAAGGAACAAATTGCCTTGTGTGCATTACACATGTAATACTCCTTCTGTCCCTAATTACTTGTCCACTTTTCCTTTTATAGTTGTCCCTAATTAGTTGTCCATTTTGACAAATCAAGAAAGGATAATTTTTTTTTACCTATTATACCCTCAATTAAATGACTAATTACTTTGAAAAATGCAGAATTTTTTATCCACTTCATAATTAATAGAGGTAAACTGGTAAAATCACTATGTCATTAATTAATTTTTTAATAGGTGTGTCAATTCAAAAGTGAATAAGTAATTAGGGACAGAGGGATCCTCGTCAAGCGAAAACCCCATTTCTGAGGTTGGATCCTGCTTGCCAGCTTCAGAATATCGACTCCTGTGGTCAGCTTTTGATTCCGCTTTTCTAAAAAGAAGTGACCAAGACTACGCCCGGCAGGTCAAACATCTTGCTTTTCACCCTGAAAGATTCCTTCAAGAGGGCTATAGTTTCCTCATTAGATCCCAATATTGATTTAATAGGGAGTAATTATTAACAGTCGTTTGTTTTCAATTATCAAAGTACTACAATTACCTAAGGTGATTCTTTTTGGGACATTGTGGGGCATCAATGCAAAAGACTAACTAGACTTATTGTTGATTGGTTGGAAAAGTCTAAATGAGGATAACATAAACCTTTCAATTTATGTGGATAATAATTGATGGGATACAGTCATACAGAGTAGTGAGAAATATAAAAGGAAGATTTTAAAAAAATTAAATCTAAAATAAAATAGAGATAATAATGTAGCTAAAAGTCATCTTATTAAGAGAAAATGAGTATTTTAAAGGTGAAGTGCTACAAAATATTTTAAAAAAAGTATTGTTTTAAAATAGCTATAGAAGAAAGAGCATTACATAAATTAGAATAAAGAAAAATAGGTCCTTATTTTCTCAATCAGCGGAAATAATTATAATTTGAATTTGAAATAATGACCTCGCAAATATACAAGAGGGAGTTGCTCGTAGAGTAAACACCCTTCACTTTCAATTCTAAATTATAATAATGCACATTTGCAAATATTTGACTGCAAAGCCAAGTCTTTGTCAATACACTATATCCAACAATAGTTGTCTACTATTGACTTGACACACATCTTAAGTAATAATAAATAATAGAGGTAATATAACTATATTATCCTTTGACTTTATTAAATTTAACGCTTTGAGAAATGTGTTAGATGATAAATAATATTTAATAGCAAAGGTAAAATAGACACAAAAGATAAATTATTTTTTGATTTTTTAAATTGGACAAATATTATTAGACAACTATTTTTAGTATAGTCGATAAACTATAGTTGGATGGAGGGAGTGATAAATATAAATCTATTTGTGGTCCTCATGCATTATAATAATATGCATAGCCGTTTAATTAAAATGTAGTATGAGATGTTATTTTCTTTGAATTAATTTTTTATGCTTTTCTTCAGAAAGTCTCACTCAATTAAGAATATTCATAATACTATATATGTTTAGCTTCTCTTACTTTTTCATTTATATATCAATGCGAATTTTTATTTGCAAATAAAATGCAAGTTTCACTTGACTGCATGCAAATCAAACTCTTCGTCAATACATGACGAGTCAGAGTGTTCTACAAATGCAGACAAATGCCTTAAATATGAGGGGCTTATTTTTTAGCAATAATATATTATTATAAGTACTTTTAAAAATAAAAAAAATTGTATCATCTTATTTCAATTATTAGTTTAAAATTATAAAATTCAAAAAAATTCTTTAACTTTTTTTTTACTCCAAATTTCATATCAAGTCAAAAAATTCTATAACAAATTGAAATAGAGAGTACAACTTATAGAAACAGTAAACTATTTAATATAAAAGAAAAAAAATAACTTTGTATCTCAAAAATATTTTTTAAGAAATATATCATCAACTTTATATTCTAAAAATTTAAGAAGAATAGACCTTAAATTTTTCTAAAATAACATTATTATTATTCAAAAGATTAAGACCTCCAATTTATTTTTGGCTTTAGGCCACCAAAGTACTTGAGTCTCCTATTCTAGTACGAGCTTAACTTGTTACTCTTTCCGTCTCAAACTATTTTCGTGTTTTTTACACGCTTCTGACGAAAATATTATTTAGGAGGAGTTTTGAGTATTTTATCCTTATGTATGACTTAAAATATATTTTATATTCATTGAGGGGTCGTTTGGTTACGGTATAAGATACATCTTATTCATGTATAAAAAGTTGCATTAGACAAGAGAGAGTTGCTCGGATGGTAAGCACCCCTCACTTCCAATCTGAAGGTTGCGAGTTCGAGTCACCAAGGGGGCAAAAGGGGTGGGAGCTCCTAAGGGAGGGTAAAAAAAAAAAGTTGCATTAGTTTTACTATGTTTGGTAGAGGTTTTGTATTAGGTATAAAAGTCAACATAACTTATATCATGTTTGGTTGGTAAGAATTTAAATGTTGTATAAAAGTTATTCATGTATTAATTTATACGGTGCTTGGTTGCACTTTTTGTAGTTCTACATAATTAATACCAACATAACTTATGAGGGAACCTATGTAAAAAGTTATGCAGGGTAGAAGATGGAATGAGCTAGGTGGGTATTAGTTATACATGTATTAAAATGATAAATTACATATTTACCCTATTAATTTTATTTTTTTTAAATTGAAAACTTTACTGTGTTTTCCTATCTACATTTGTTGTTTTTATTTCTTTTTATACTCTTATCAATCTTTTTTATATTATATATTTTTACCAACTCTTCAGAATTACGAATTACGAATTACTCCTTCTTTGTAGAAAATTTCCTTTGCAGATTGTTTACATATAATTTTAAATTTATAAAAAAACGTTGAAGACACTTTTTTCAGTACAGCTGTTAGATTTTTTATATTAAATATTTACATTTAAAAAAATAAATTTTAATCAAACCAACATCTGGAAAGAGAAAAAATATTTTTTTATATATATAAAAAAACGAACTGACAACCTTCCACAAAGAATGGAAACCTAATAGAAGAGTTATAAATAAGCTATACTATTTCATAAATTTATCATTTCAGGTAGTAAAAAACTTTAATTTTTTTATTTTTTTAAATTGGAAACTTTACTGTTTTCTATCTACATTTTTTATTTTTATTTATTTTTATATATAGACCATTTTCATTTCTTTTTATATACTTACAGTTTTTATTTATTTATGCAAATATAAATATTTTTTTAATATTAGAAATTTGATTGTATATTTTTTGACGGTACATATGCTAATCAAATATTAGCATTATATATTATTCAATATATTCCCCATTTATTAGCATGTATTATTATTTTGTAAATAATATATATTAATAATTTACAACAAGTTTAATATTCAATAGTTAATAATTCATTATTGTAATCTTTGCATAACTAAATAATACTTATATAACTAATATCCGCATAGCTAATATCCGCATAACTAAATCCTGCATAACTAAACCCTGGATAACTAATACCTGCATAACTAAACCCTGCATAACTAATACCTGCATAACTAAACCCTGCATAACTAAACCTTGCATAACTAATATCTGCATAACTCTAACCAGTAACCAAACGGCCCCTAAATGTTTACTTTATGTCTCTATCTATGTGTCATCTCCATATAATTGACGTGTTTATAGTTTTCAAAAATAATTACAACTAAGGGTAAAATGAAAAAATAAAATTAGTTTTGTTCTTGAATTTTTAAAGTGATTTATTTGAGACAACCATTTTTAAAATTATACTTCCTCTATTTCATATTAAGTGAGTTTTGGGATATCACATCCTTTAAGAAAAATATTTAAGAACATAAATCAAATATTATTTTTACCTGTCCTTTTTTATTATTCTCAAATAATTTTCTATAAAATATAAAGTAGTTAGAACCTCATCAAATGAAGAATAAAATAAAAGAGAAAACAAATGAAAATTTTCTTTTGTACTTTGAATAATTCACATAAGAAAAAAATTAATATAATTCACTTAATATGAACTAAAAAAATAAAAATAAAATAAAATAAAATTGAGATGAATAAAATAGCATAATTAATGTTCTAAATTTTCCAATAGATATCTTATGGTTTAAAAACTCCATGAGGAATTAAATGCGGATGTGGAAAAATGATAACGAATATTTTCCACAACCTACTATTGTCTATTCGTATAAGTAATTATATCAACGAGGAACATAAAACATTTCTTTTTTTTTGCACTCCCTCTACTATTTGATATTCGTGTTAGGCCGATTAAATATGAATTCTCTTTGAAGATATCCATATGACCATATTAAAGATATAGGAATAACTATCAAAGATAACTTTAGATCATAATTCAAATATGAAACCTTGATTAAGGAACGGAAAAAATTGCCTTTCGTGCATTACTCATGTAATAATTATTAACTGTTTGTTTTCAATTAACAAAGTACTAGTACTACAATTACTTAAAGTAATTCTTTTTGGGACATTGTAGGGCTTCAATAGAAGACTAGCTAGACTTATTGTTGATACGTTGGAAAAGTCTAAATGAGGATAATATAAACCTTTTAATTTTTGTGGATAATAATTGATGGGATACGGAGCAGTGCGAAATAAAAAGAAAGATTTGTAAAATATTAAATCTAAAATAAAATAGAGATAATAATGTAGCTAAAAATCATCTTATTGAGGGAAAATGAGTATTTTAATTTTGAAGTGTTATCAAATATAAAAGATATCCTTTTATTTCTGAATTAACTAAAGAAAGAAAAAGCATTACGTAAATTAGAATAAAGAAAAATAGGTCCTTATTTCTCAATCAGCGGAAATAATTATAATTTGAATTTGAAATAATGACCTCGCAAATATACAAGAGGGAGTTGCTCGTAGAGTAAACACCCTTCACTTTCGATTCTAAATTATAATAATGCACATTTGCAAATATCTGACTACAAAGCTAAGTCTTTGTCAATACACTCTGTCCAACAATAGTTGTCCACTATTGACTTGACACACCCCTTAACAAATAATAAATAATAGATGTAATATTACGATATTATCCTTTGACTTTATTAAATTTAATGCTTTGAGAAATGTGTTATGTGATAAATAGTATTTAATAGCAAGGGTAAAATAGACACAAAAGACAATTTATTTTTTGATTTTCTGAATTGGACAAGTATTGTTAGATAACTATTTTTAGTATAGCCGACAACTATTGTTGGATAGAGGGAGTGATAAATATAAATCTATTTGTGGTCCTCATGCATTATAATAATATGCATAGGCGTTTAATTAAGATGTAGTATGAAATATTATTTTCTTTGAATTAAATCTTTATGCTTTTCTTCAGAAAGTCTCACTCAATTAAGAATATTCATAATACTATATATGTTTAGCTTCTCTTACTTTTCCAATTGTATATCAATGTGAATTTTTATTTGCAAATAAAATGCAAGTTTCACTTGACTGCATGCAAATCAAAGTCTTCGTCAATGCATAACCAATCAGAGTGCTCTATATATGCAGACAAATGCCTTAAATTTGAGGGGCATATATTTTAGCAATAATATATTATTATAAGTACTTTTAAAAATAAAAAAATTTGTACCATCTTATTTCAATTATTAGTTTAAAATTATAAAATTCAAAAAATTTCTTTACCTTTATTTTTTTTATTAAACTCCAAATTTCATATCAAGTCAAAAAAATAGATAACAAATTGAAAGAGAGTACTACTTATAGAAACAGTAAATTATTTAATATAAAAGAGAAAAAAACAACTAAGTGTCACAATTAAAAGTATATCCTAGGCGAACATGGCGTATAGAAACCCAAGAGGCCCTACACAAGCCACTTAGCATACATCATACAAGATAATAAAATTAAAGACTTTAAAGATAGCATTTTATACATCAAAGAGTTTGACAAAAGCGGAAGTCTAACATAAGTCTCAAAGTCATCTAATACATCATAAGAAAAGTGATTGGGACATAACGCATACATCACATACAAAGTTTGAAACGAAAGTGACATAAAGCAATAAAGGAGTCTCAATCCTCGAAACATGAGGACTCACCAATATTCAAAGCCTATGAAGAATCAACTAGCCACGAGTATGAGATGTAGAAGCGTCAGACCCTACATTAGTGAAACAGTGTAGGCACAAGCTAAGTATGTATTAGTACATGGAATGTACTAAGTACGAGGCAATATGCATAAATATAGGCATGATAACATGGGTGACTTAAGACGAGTATGCATGATCATAATGGAACATTTTAAAGATTTAAAGAAGAGATGACATGAAAATCAAGAAAACATGGTCAAGTGCATTAACATAAAGGAGACAAGAAAAACTTTAAAGAAAACATAATCATTTTGTGGGATCTTAGTTTTAACAGACAATATGTAATACCCCGAAATTTTTTTGAGCTAAGACTCGAACCATTCTTCGTAGTGAGTGAGATTTTACCAAGGAATTAAAATTTTCTTAAGTGTTACGGTCACTAGATGTAGCACCTTGAGTTCCAAGAAGAACTAAAGAGAGTTCATTCAAGTCATTCCTATTGGGTATGTAGCAAGAGTTAATGGGAAATAGAGGGAAGATGAAAAGAGAAGAACTTGGAAAGTTGGGAACTTGAAGAGTTGGGACCTTGAAAAGTCCTCTTATGCTTTAGTGAAAAGGCATTTCTCCCTCATCGGTGATGGAAAGAAAAATAGAAGAGTTTAAATATAGAAACACTCCTATTAATTGTTAAAAGGGTTGGAAAGAGGGACCCCCCTCGCACTATCGTCGTCGTCGCTCACTCAACTCGGTTTTGGCTTTGGCTTTGAAAAATGATCAATCGAGAGATTATTTTTGGACAAAGTTTGTTTTAATTATTTAGTTAATTATTTATTTAATTAATTAAATTAAATGGCCAAAATGTTTCAATTAATTAGTTAATTAACCGAAACGTTTCGATTATTCTGTTAATTGATCGACCCGACTCGAATATGTGCGCGACCCGTTTTATTTAAATTCTTTCCCATTTTATTTAAATTTTTCCGCCGTTGGAAGTGACTGTTCTGAAAGGTTGCAACTTTCAGGAACAACCATGACCGTTTGAAAGGTTGCAAACTTTCATGAATGGTCGTGTGGATTCTGAAAGGGTTGCAACCTTTCGGAACCAGTTCCTCTTGCCTATAAATACATTGATTCTTCAGATTTTTTAATTACGAATTTTTCTGATTTCTTCTTCTTTTTCTTTTGCACAAAGTTTCTTCGTGTACTTTACTGCTGTTGAGTGGTTCGCTGACACCAGAGTTTTGAGTATCAATACACTGGTGATTGAGATCATTCTATCCTGGGAGGACATATTCTAAATCAAACCTCGAATACTAGAGGGGAATAATTTCCTTAAGGGGACACTGTGCATTCAGTGGACTTGATCTTTTTCGTTCTGTCTTTTTCCAAATTCTGGTATGTTTTACAGATTTTTGTTGTTCTTAATTAATTTCTATTCTTCTGTTCTTACTGGTTCATTAAAAATTTGGTTACTTTGTGTTTCTACAAAGTTTATTGGAATCAGTAATTCTGTTTTAAACACAGATTGACAACAATTCCTAAGTTCCTTTAAGTTTTGGGTCAACTTCAAACGACCATAACTTTCAGTACACGATGAGTTAGGTGGCCCATAAGATATCAAATGAAAGGTCTTGAAATAATCTTTCCAACACCACTGAGTTTGCAAATTTTTGAGCTCGTATAAGGGAGATATGAATGTTTGAAGTCGTGTGAACACCTAATTTTTTACCAAACCTAAATTTTACACCTTTTAATAGTTAAGTATATATCTTGGATCTAAACTAGAGATTTTTATTTATTTTTTATATTTATAAATTCATTTTAAAATATTTGAAGAAAATTAAAAAAAAAAAAAAACAAGAGTTGCATTATTAAAGTTTTGTTTTTTTTTTAAAAAAAAGAAGAAAGTTCATAAAAATATATATTTCTTTTAATTTAACAAATAAGCTACTATTTAGTGATTATAATTTATTACTCCTATTAGCTATTTAATTTTTGGTTAGTTAAAAAAAAAAGGGGGTCAAATAATTATATTATATTTACGTTTATTATAATATAATTATGAAAAATAAAAACAATAATACAATCTACCAATTACCCCATTCCCTTGTCAATTACCCGACCCCCCTTCTCCCTGCCACTTTCTTTTCCACTTTTTCCCTGCCACTTTCTCTAATCCCATTACCCCAATACCCCCACTCTTCCTCACCACATACACATTACACACACGTACATACATACACACTAGTCACTACACACACGTACATACATACAACACATAAAATATTAATATATAAAGGGAAAATACATAAAAACACCCTTGAACTTAGCAGCAAAACTCACTTTAGCACCTTAACTTTACGGGTAATTATTTACCCCCTAAACTTATTTCAAGTGAATTTAATAGCACCTTACACATACAATACCAGTTTCATACTTATGGGTGCAATGCACGCGCGCCACTTAAGCGCTACCTCTATGCCACATCGATGACACGTCGGATAATTGAACAAAAAGTACTTTTTCTTTATTTTTATTTCCCTACATTTAAAAAAAAATTATTTTCACTATTCACCCATCATCTTCATTATTTCATTTGGGTCAATTTCTTAACTTCTAAAATTCTGACCGATTCATTCTATTTTCATTACTTTGTAATGATTTATTAGTACTTCCATTAATCTCTTTTTTCAGCTAAGTGAAGCTTCAACTTACATCAACAATGGCGCTTTCAGATTTGTGCAAAATCAGTGTGCTTAACTTTTTAGATTTATTGTTAATTTTCTTGTTTAACTTCCTAATACATATCCAGGTATAGAATAAGTAATGTTTAAAGTTAGATGATTAATTATTTTTTTATTGTTAATTCTTTATTAATTCTTTATTAATCAAATCATAGTTGAATTTTTTTAAAGATTTGCTATTTTGATTTGAAATTTTCTCTTTTATTATAAATATAAACTACTTAGAAGAAGGAGATAAAGGATGCTAGATGAACGAGAGGAGAGGGTGTGCAGGTTGTGAGGAAGAAGAAATAATTAAAAAGAAAAGAAATGAGTTGGGTTTGGGGTGATGGGTGCAAGGAAGAAGAAGAAGATGAAATGGGAAAAAATTGTATTGGCTGGAAAGGGAAAAAAAGGGCCCCATTTAAATTTTTTTTCTTTATTTACGCGCTGATATTTTTGAAATTTGCCACATCAGCCATTCGGGTAATATTAAATTCACTTGTAATAAGATTAGGGGGGTAAATAATTACCCGTAAAGTTAAAGTGTTAAAGTAAGTTTTGCTACCAAGTTCAGGGGTATTTTTATGTATTTTCCCATATATATAGGAACATAATACACACCTGAAAAAGACATCACTACATACGGGAAAAACAGCATACACAAGGAAAAAAAAACCAATCAACAGAGAAAAAAAAGGAGAGAAAACAGTCAAAAAACTCAACACACACAACGTAGAAAACCGAAAAAAAGAAAGAAGACCAAAATATTTTATTTTATTTTTTTGTCTCCAAGCACACAGACGCACACCATAAAAAAAAGCAATACACTCATTAAACTCACCAAAAACAAACGCACAACAAAGGACAAAAGTGGAGTTTGAGGTTGAGTTACGTAATTTCCAATTCGTGGTTCTTAATTGTGATTTTTTTTTGGTAAATTAATCTTCACAAGAGGTAACACTTAATCTTCTTTGTATTATTTAATGTCATTATTATACAAACTTTGATTGCAATATATTGAAATTGTCAAATTTTGTATGTGTTTAACCCGTCACTATTCATTGGTGTTATAATATGAAGTATGTTCGAATCTTTTATATCAATTTTATGATTAGATCCTTTATATAATTATATTTAGTGTGAAATTGTTATAATGAACCGTAGTTTATTTCATGTTTATGCAACCCATAGTTTATTTTATATTTAAGTAAAACTATTATCCAAGTCTATTCTTATTTTTATATTTTGATTCTCTTATGATGATACATGTATTTATGGCTTAACAAACTGAAATGATGAGAATAATTAATGACAAATATTTATTATGTAAAATATTGATTTTAATAAGTAGGTTTTTCTTTTACTTTAATTGACTAAAATAAAGGAAAATAAAAGATTTTAGGTGCCCATAATTCCTAACAAGATTATACTGATGCAACATGTGCGAAATTTGTATAAGCAAGTGTATATTTTAAATTTATTTATTTTTTATTATGTGTTCTTATTGATATTATGCTTTTTTTTTCAATAGTAAATCAAGGTCTGAAAATATAAAGCAATGTCTTAACATCAATAGTAAATCAAGACTTCATCAATTCTTCCTCTTCCTCCAAATGGTTTCTTCTTCCATAATATGCTTCCTGACCTCCTTGGAATATGCAAATTTCCATTGTTCTCATATGTTATCTTGCTTCTCTTCCATCTCTTGTAGTATTTGATATTTTGCAGGTTTGTTGTTCTAGAAAACAGTCCTTTGTCAATATTTTCTTGTGACTAATGTATTATAAACCGTTCCCGTGATGCCAGGAAATGTGAGTTCGATTTTGTTGAAAGAATTGATGGTAAAATTGTGGTGTTCACAAAAATTTCTTATGAGGACGACTATTTCAGAATCAGACTCATACCAATTACTCAGCCCGTACTGTTTTCTTTTTTCGTCATAGACTGGAAAAATGTACACTTTAGATAAGGAAGTATCTTGTAAAATTAGGTTGAACTAGAAATCAGGGTCAGGGTTGAAAGTTTCTTGATCAAAATAATGAGTAGTTGAATGACTGAAAATATGTTTAGCATTAAGATTATCTGCTTGAAGAACTTTGTTCAACCTGTTAAAGAATTTAATCTTTTGTGAAGTACTCCAAAGTAAGGGTGTTTCATACAACATTGATGCAGTTGAATACGATTAACATGTGTATTGTATGTGTTATTAGTAAGGGTGCTCCATACATGTTAGCCTTCTTCTTGGCTAACATGTGTATTGTATGTGTTATTAGTAAAATTTCATTTGGAAGATCTCAACTGTTGACTGGTTTTAGCTTCCCTCTAATATAAATTTCTAAATATTTATCATTTTCGTAAAATAATAATAATATTAAAAACGTGTAAACATATATATAATATATGAAAATGAATTTGTCATACAATATTTATATATATATAAAAAATCTTTCAACTGATTTGCGTCATTTATAAAAAATAATAGAATTTTTTTTGCAAGTAAGATAATTTTATATTTAAGATAGTAAAAAATATATAGATATCTCCGTATTAAGCTCTTTTCTTAGCTAACACAATTGATTTGAGTCTAAAAAAAATTAGTTTCTTTACCATCTAAAGTAATCAATTTGGACCTAAAAATAAAAAATATAACTCATCCAAATTTGTTTTCTCTCTAAAGTAGTCGATTCGAGTCTAAAATTTCTCAATGACATAAATGTTTGACCATTACAAATTATTTATCTTAACTTGAAATTCTCCTGTCCATATAAGATAAGAAGATTCGGAGCACCTTTGACATAGAATTAATCTTTTTTTTTATTTCCTTTTATATATGTAGCTATTTATTTCTCAAAACAAGAATACCCTTTAATATATAGGCAGGTCTACCAATATATCTCTATTAATGAATTGAAAGTTCCAACAATTCTTTATTTATTTTATTACTTTTTTTTTTTATTATTTTACTTAATGTCATTATTATACAAACTTTGATTGCAATATATTGAAATTGTCAAATTTTGTATGTGTTTAACCCGTCAATATTCATTGGTGTTATAATATGAAGTATGTTCAAATCTTTTATATCAATTTTATTATTAGATCCTTTACATAATCATATTTAGTGTGAAATTGCTATAATGAACCGTAGTTTATTTCATGTTTATGCAACCCATAGTTTATTTTATATTTAAGTAAAACTATTGTCCAAGTCTATTCTTGTTTTTATATTTTGATTCTCTTATGATGATACATGTATTTATGGCCTAATAAACTGAAATGATGGGAATAATTAATGACAAATATTTATTATGTAAAATATTGATTTTAATAAGTAGGGTTTTCTTTTAATTTTAATGACTAAAATAAAGGAAAATAAAAGAGTTTAGGTGCCCATAATTCCTAACAAGATTATACTGATGCAACATGTGCGAAATTTGTATAGGCAAGTGTATATTTTAAATTTATTTATTTTTTATTATGTGTTCTTATTGATATTATGCTTTTTTTTCAATAGTAAATTAATGTCTAAAAATATAAAGCAATGTCTTAACATCAATAGTAAATCAATGTCTGAAAATATAAAGCAATGTCTTTTGTAAAGTGAACTTCACAAAAAATGTTGCAATAGTAAATCAAGACTTCATCAATTCTTCCTCTTCCTCCAAATGGTTTCTTCTTACATAATATGCTTCCTGACCTCCTTGGAATATGGTAATTTCCATTGTTCTCCTATGTTATCTTGCTTCTCTTTCATCTCTTATAGTATTTGATATTTTACATGTTTGATGATCCAGAAAACAGTACTTTGCCAATATTTTCTTGTACCAATGCATTATAAACCGTTCTCGTGATGCTAGGAAATGTGAGTTCGATTTCGTTGAAAGGATTGATGGTAAAATGGTGGTGTTCACAAAAATTTCTTATGAGGACGACTATTTTAGAATCAGACTCATAGCAATTACTTAGACCGTACTGTTTTCTTTTTTCGTCATAGACTGAAAAATTGTACACTTTAGATAATGAAGTATCTTATAAAATTGGGTTGAATCAGAAATCAATGTTAGGGTTGAAAGTTTCTTGATCGAAATAATGAGTAGTTGAATGGCTGAAAACATGTTTAGCATTAAGATTATCTGCTTGAAAAACTCCGTTCAACCTGTTAAAGAATTTAATCTTTTGTGAAGTACTCCAAAGTAAAGGTGCTCCATGCAACAGTGATGCAGTTGAATAAGACTAACATGTGTATTGTATGTGTTATTAGTAAAATATCATTTGGAAGACCTCGACTGTTGACTGGCTTTAGGTTCCCTTTAATATAAATTCCTAAATATTTATCATTTTCGTAAAAATAATAAGATTAAAAATGTGTAATCATATATATAATACAAAATAATGAATTTATCATACAATATTTATATATATATATAAAAGAAAAAAATCTTTCGACCGATTAGCGTCATTTATAAAAAATAATAGAAAACTTTTTGCAAGTAAGATAATTTTATTTTTAAAATAGTAAAAAATATATAGATATCTCCCTATTGAGCTCTTTTGTGACACCCCAAATCCGGATGTGATGGCACGTGTCCATTTCCCACCGGACACGTCAGCCTAACCCAACCACAACGATAGAGAAGTAGAAATACGAGAATAAAAGATAATAAATAAGCGGAAGACTTTAATTAATACTCAACACTACCCAGAATTTGGTTGTCACATGTACAAACCTCTAAATACAGAAATCGAATAAAAATATACAAGTCTCAGAGTATAGTTCTCGAATAGAACAAAACTGAAAGTAAAGATAACTCAAGGGCACGTCCGAAATGAACTGCTGCCTCTCGAGTATGTCCCGAAGCTCAATCTGCTAAAGAAAATACTAAGCCGAATCTGAGAGAGAGCTGTCAACCTACACAATTGTGTAGAAGCAAGGGTGAGTACCGAAAACCACAGGTACTCGCAAGTAACTCTAAACTAAGCAAAACTAGCAGTTACAAACAACTCCTTTCAATCCCTACCGAACCATCGAAACTTCAATCTAGCAGCAAACCAACCAACCTATACTAAGCAGACCATATTCAACAGCCAGAACCAACAATATATCCTCATCAACCTCAGATCAACAAATAAGAGCAAGTAGATCAAATTCCACATAAGAAGGGTAAATCGATACAATCCACACATCACAGACAAAGATAAGGCAAATGCGATGCAAAATGCAATAATGATGTCATGTAGTCGTGATGCATGTCTGTCTTACGATACACATCTGTTGACGTAATCAGTCCGCGCTGAATACTCAAATCAGAACCCATGGGGGCCACACATGGACCATGTATCACCGCCGGAACCAGATCCCATCGGCATCCAAATCGCTAGCCGGAGCTAGTCTCAACTGTGTCTCATATACATCCATCCTCATATCAGTGTCTCATAACTCATGCAACAGATAGTTCACACATGGGATGAATAATGAATATGCACATGTCATCAATCACAATCATATCATGATCACATCATAGTATTACACATCATCTGTCTCAATCACAACCATATCACAACCACATCATAGTATTACACATCATCTGTCTCAACATCAATGTATGTATCAATCATAGCCTACTCATGCTCTTCTATGCCCTCAATATCAGTTATCACATGACTTATTCAACAAATTCAAGTCACATATAACACATTTAGCTCGTTTTATTCCCCATCTTTCATTTACAACAATTTCAATCAACAAATAAAACTCATCCTCAATCCCCATTACTCCCCAACACAATTAGGAAAGTAGTCATGCGTAGTCTAAGAGTTTTACAAAGTTTGGAAGCCATTTGCCTTAAAACGAACTCCAAAAGTTACTTGACTTGAGCCTTTCCTTTCCGAGTATAATCCGGATCACGATAATCTATTCAAACAATTATTCACAATCACAATTCGAGTCCAATGACACCAAAATCAAGAAATTTAGGGAAAAAGGGCAAAACGATCCAAAAGTCTCATACCGGAAAACGATACCCAAATCTGGAAATTTTGATGTAAAATGATCCTTAAAGTATTTGGAAGCTAATGGTGAAAACCAATTTGAAAACGGAGTTGAAATCAATTCACAAACTCAATTTGAAGGAAAATCCACGTTCTTGAAGAAGCCTAAAATATTCGGATCCGAAACCCCGACTCGAAAATGAAATATCTCTTGAAAAACATCTTACCCATGCTTAGATAAGTTCAAATATGAAATTTCATCAAAAACGAAGTTAAGATCGACCTTGAAATTCTCAATTTATCAAACTTTAATTTTATCGGGAAAGTCCAAATTGTACGCGGTTAATATGATGAAAATAATCGATGAATCAATAATTTTATGTTAAAATCAGTTTACCCATAACATAAGGATCGTAAATATACCTTTTTCATAAAAAAGGGAGTCCAAATCGATAAAACCCCAATTTTTCCCAAGAGATTTACGGATAGGAAAAAAAACCAGATAAAGAAATTATGAGAAAATGTGGAATTGAAGATTGAATACTAACCCTCATATTAATTCAAGAAGAAACCCATAAGAATCACTCCATTCCGATCTCTAGAACTCCCGATATGCTCAAAATACCAAATGAACACAGTCTGAGATTTTTATAACATTACATGACTGTTATGCACCAGAAAAACAACAGTTAATCTTTCACTAAAAAGGCCGTAAATTCCTCATACGATAGTGAAATGACCCAATTATTTTTTGTAAATGTCTTAAATAATGATACGGACCTGCTCGTTCAATCGGAGCTCAATTTCATGCTTGTTGCCCAGTCAAATATCATTTCTACTCGGTAAACAATTATTTCTTATTTGCGATAAAAAGTCCAATCTCGGGTTAGCGAAAATGCACCCAAAATTTGCAGATAAGTCCTATAATTCATGCTCAAAATTTCAGAACCTTCGGAATAATTTTTCGACCTTTAAAACTAATAATGAACCCTTTAGTTGCCACAATTTGCTGAAATAGTGTCAAAGTATCCAAGAAGCTTAAAAGCTCACCCAAAACTCATTTGGCACTTCCCGAACACAAACCAAATATGCTACTAGCTTGAAAATGACATTTCGGACTCAATGAAATCGTCGGAATTTGAATTCGAGGTCTCCTTGACCCGGTATCCGATAAGGCGTCAAGAAACTAACTTTAGGCTCAAAAACTCGAAACGCACTCGGGGCCTCTAAAAATTCAACCAAGACTCATTCTAGACTTAGAATCACCCCCTGAATCCAACGGTGCCCTCGGAATTCCATTTCGAGCACCGGAACCTCATTTGTTGACCAAAGTCAACTCTTGATCAAAATTTCACAATTTTTGCAACTTAGGACCTCAAATCTTCGTTTTAACTCCAAATTCGACTCCGTAAATTCTCATAGTCCTGTTTCGACATTCTAAAACTGCTGGAATTGACGGAAATCCGATTCGAGTCTCGAAACTCCAAATGATTCGAAATAGCACTTTTAACCAAACTTTAACTCTTAAAAACTCAACTTTTCATCAATTTTCCTTCAAACCAACTTCGAAAATACAACAATTAGGACTTGGGGCAACTATCGGGAGGGGTAAAACGGTCATTTTATGAAAATTTCCAAAAATGACCTTTAGGGTCATTACATCTTTTCTTATTTAACATAATTAATTTGAGTCTAAAAAAATACTTTCTTTTTCATCTAAAGTAGTCAATTTGTGCCTAAAAACAAAAAATATAACTCATCGAAATTTGTTTTCCCTCTAAAGTAGTCGATTCGAGTCTAGAATTTCTCAATGATATAAATGTTTGACAATTACAAATTATTTATCTTAAACTTGAAATTCTCCTGTTCATGTAAGATAAGAAGATTCAGAGCACATTTGACATAGAATTAATCTATTTTTCTTTTATTTTCTTTTATATATGTAGTTATTTATTTATCAAAACAACAGTACCCTTTAATATATAAGCAGGTCTATCAATATATCTCTATTAATAAATTGAAAGTTCCAATAATTCTTTTTTTTTCTTTTATTATTTTATTTAATGTCATTATTTTACAAACCTTGATTGCAATATATTGAAATTGTCAAATTTTGTATGTGTTTAACCTGTAAATATTCATTGGTTATATTATATAAAGTATGTTCGAATCTTTTATATATCAATTTTATGATTAGATCCTTTATATAATCATATTTAGTGTGAAATTGTTATAATAAACCGTAGTTTATTTCATGTTTATGCAACCCATAGTTTATTTTAATTTAAGTAAAACTATTGTCTAAGTATATTCTTGTTTTTATATTTTGATTTTCTTATGATGATACATGTATTTATGGCTTAAACAAACTGAAATAATGAAAATAATTAATGACAAATATTTATTATGTAAAATATTGATTTTAATAAGTAGGTTTTCTTTTAATTTAAATGACTAAAATAAAGGAAAATAAAAGATTTTAGGAGCCTGTAATTTCTAACATGATTATACTGATGCAACATATGCGAAATTTTTATAGACAAGTGTATATTTTAAATTTATTTATTTATTATTATGTGTTCTTATTGATATTATGCTTTTTTTTTTATCAATATTAATTCAATGTCTGAAAATATAAAGCAATGTCTTAACATCAATAGTAAATCAATGTATGAAAATATAAAGCAATGTCTTTTGTAAAGTGAACTCCACAAAAAATGTTGCAATAGTAAATCAAAACTTCATCAATTCTTTCTCTTCCTCCAAATGCTTCTTGACATCCTTGGAATATGCAAATTTTCATTGTTCTCCTATGTTATCTTGCTTTTCTTCCATCTCTTGTAGTATTTGATAGTTTGCAGGTTTGTTGTTCCAGAAAACAATCCTTTGCCAATATTTTCTTGTGACCAATGCATTATAAACCGTTCCCGTGATGCCAGAAAATATGAGTTCGATTTTGTTGAAAGGATGATGGTAAAATGGTGGTGTTCACAAAAATTTCTTATGATGACGACTATTCCAGAATCAGACTCATACCAATTACTCGACCCGTACTGTTTATAGACTGAAAAATTGTACACTTTAGATAAGGAAGTATCTTGTAAAATTAGGTTGAACCAGAAATCAGTATCAGGGTTGAAAGTTTCTTGATAAAAATAATGAGTAGTTGAATGACTGAAAATATGTTTAACATTAAGATTATTTGCTTGAAAAACTTCGTTCAACCTGTTAAAGAATTTAATCTTTTGTGAAGTACTCCAAAGTAAGGGTGCTCCATACAATAGTGATGCAGTTGAATACAACTAACATGTGTATTGTATGTGTTATTAGTAAGGGCGCTCCATACATGTTAGCCTTCTTCTTGGCTAACATGTGTATTGTATGTGTTATTAGTAAAATATCATTTGGAAGACCTCGACTGTTGACTGGCTTTAGGTTTCCTCTAATATAAATTCCTAAATATTTATTATTTTCATAAAAAATAATAATATTAAAAACGTGTAAACATATATATAATAGAAAAAAATGAATTTGTCATACAATATTTATATATATATAAAAAAATCTTTCGACCGATTTGCGTCATTTATGAAAAATAATAGAAAACTTTTTGGAAGTAAGATAATTTTATATTTAAGATAGTAAAAATAAGGATAAGGTCTGAAAAATACCCCAACTTTGGTCGGATTTGCTGTTGCAATACTAAACTTTCATAAGGACCTATTACCTCCCTAGACTATTTAATACCGTATTTTTTACCCCCTGAACTATTTAATAGTGTATTTTAAAGGTATATATGTGCCCACGTGGACACATTACTATTTATAATTTTGCATTATTTTTTATGTCCATGTGGGCAAATATATATGTTTAAAATACGGTATTAAATAGTCTATGGAGGTAATAGGTCCTCAGGAAAGTTTAGTACCGCAACATCAATTCCGACCAAAGTTGGGATATTTTTCAGACCCTTATCCCTAAAAAATATATAGATATCTCTCTGTTAAGCTATTTTCTTAGCTAACATAATTGATTTGAGTCTAAAAAAAAATTAGTTTCTTTCCCGTCTAAAGTAGTCAATTTGGGCATAAAAACAAAAAATATAACTCATCCAAATTTGTTTTCTGTCTAAAGTAGTCGATTCGATTCTAAAATTTCTCAAGGACATAAATGTTTGACCATTACAAATTATTTATCTTAACTTGAAATTCTACTGTCCATGTAAGATAAGAAGATTCGGAGCATGTTTGGCATAGAATTAATCTAATTTTTTTATTTTCTTTTATATATGTAACTATTTATTTCTCAAAACAAGAGTATCCTTTAATATATAGGCAGGTCTACCAACATATCTCTATTAAAGAATTGAAAGTTCCAACAATTTTTTTATTTTATTTTATTACTTTTTATTATTATTATTCTTTTTCGGCAAAGTCAATTTCAAGAATTTCATTTTTTTTTATTATTTTACACAAAAATTCTTATGCCATATATATCATTTTTTTAATATATTCTTTGTTCTATCCATAAGTAATAATAATTAAAATTCATCGTGGTCGCTTCTAGTAATAAATTTAAATCTTGATTTTAAATGTGCATTTACTAGAAATTATTTTGCAATTGGACTCTTACAATAAACACCTGTTTAAGGGAATATAGGTATCTTATTAAAAGAAATTTTCAAACAAATTAGATATTTATTACCCACGTGTGCTCTAAGTCTGATTGTTCAAGTGACAAATATTTATGATGCATTCACTTTATATAAATGTTTATATTCTTTTGTATGAGTTTCACATTTCTTTTATTATTATTTATTTTATTTTATTTTATTTATTTATTAATTTTTATTTTATTTTATTTCTTTAACAAAGTCAAATATAAGAGTTTCATAAATAAAGTATCAGAAGTATGAATGTTTCTTAACTCCACATTTTTTTTCCACAGGCACAACATGGTTCATCTCTATCGCGGAAAGTGTCAAGAGGAAAAGAGATTCGAACGTTCCACTCCAGATTGTAGATTGTACTCCCTTGCAGTTGTGGACATGGTGGAAAGACATGGGGTTGCTAGAACAAGACATAATATTCAAATACTTAGGTTTCTTGACTAGAATCATGCATGTTGATCCTAAGGAGGATGTGATCGAAGCACTGTTGCCCTTTTGGGACTCCGCGAACAATGTTTTTTGTTTCTTGAATTTTGAGTTGACCCCAATCTTGGAGAAAATAGCCGGTTTTACTGGGTTTGGAGTGAGGTTGCACCGTCAGAAGCTTGTTTCCCCAAGGGGCATATCCATTAACAAATTTTTTTAACACTTGAACATTTGCAAAGTCAAGGAGGAATCATTAGACAAAAGTTTGATCTCATTACAATTTTTGTATGATAGGTATGGAAAAGAAGACGTTCAAGAGATTTGGAAGGAAACTCAACAATAAGGGAGGTTTTGAAACATGGAAAGAGCATAGACGTTTTGCTTTTATGGTAGCTTTTTTAGGAACAAAGATTTTTCCAAGGAGAGGCGGGAAGATTAACATCTGTTTGGCCGGGGTAGTTAATGTGTTAATTGAGTAAGAGAATTATACCATCGTCCCCATGATTTTGGCTGATATCTACCGCGCTTTAGCTGTCTGCCAGAAAGGGAAATGTTTCTTCGAAGGATGCAACATATTATTTCAACTATGAATAGTGGAACATCTTTACCGGCCTCCTACAGCGGCAAGGCTAATTCAGGATTGGAGCGATTACATTACAAGTCATGCCAAAAGGGTGGAGAAATACAGGTGTCCAGAAAACGTCAATGCTTGGGTGGAGTGTTTTTGCTCGCTAATGGAAGATAAGATCACTTAGAATTATCCTTGGTTCCCTTGGGAAGAAGTCATACACATGTCGTTTGTTCACCTTTTTTTTTTTTTTTTTTGATGGGTATTAGGGGTGTGCAACCCTATGTACCACTACGGGCTTTACGTCAGTTGGGTAGGCATCAAATTCTACTTATTACGGAGGATATGAAAGATTTTGTGTCCGAAGTTGGGCCGAAGGTCCCCCTTCCGAAAGGATTAGCCCAAAATATTTGGGATGGTTGTATAGTCATGGGAATTGGAACGATGGTTAAAGAGCGATACACGGGAGAAACTCACTCAGAATACTCTATTTGACTTGAAAAACAACCTCCGTTAAAGGTTAGGCTGGAGAGATCTGTAAAAGAACCAATAGACCATGAGGCTGAGATAAAAATAAAAGTTGAGTTGGCTAAAAGTAGAATTAGAGCTCGATAGAGCCGCTCTAACCCAACAACAAGTAGAATTCGAAGAGGAAAGAGCCAAGACGACTCAAAGAGAAACCCTTCTCCAAGGACAAGTTAATCTGGCAACAATTAGGGGATCACAAATTGAAGAACTTGTGGTGTCCCGACAACAACAACTGAGGGCAGGTGATCAGAAAAATTAGGCAGATTTCGATCAAGAGAGAGTTCAATGGATTCGTGAAAGGGGAAGACTTCGAGAGGAACTACAGTCAGTCTCAACTCAAGAAAGACATCCAGAGAAATGGTGGCCTATCGTGATCAACAGATACGAGAATGGAATCAGACTTGCAATTCACTTCGATCAAAGGTCCATTGTTTGGCTGATCGCGCTGCCCAAATGGATTTGGATTACTAAGAGATGAACCATGAACGATTTCTGGCAGAAGTACCAGAATTTGCTGAGTACCTTACGAGTTCATTACAAGATATATATCTGAGTGTATGAGGTCATTAAAGACTGCAATCTCCATGAGTGAGCAGATTGGAATGCAAGCATGACGATTAGATCTTTGGGATAGGAGGGTTGAAACAAAGCTTTGTTTCATTAGTGTTGTTTCCTTTTAGTCTGAGTCTTGCTTTATTTCTTCTATGTTTCTACACTTTATTTAAGTCGTGTCTATTTAAGTTACTGACATTCATTTGGTGATTTTTATCATTTTCCTACTTATGTTTCACACATTGGAATGATATTTTGAGTTATGCTTATTTCTTGTTTCATTTTCCCCCCATTAATATATATCAATAAATATATAACTAGTAATGTAATATCTGAATCTAAAAATAATACTAATAATAAAATAATGTATATTCTCAAACTATGTAAAGATCTGATTCATGCACCAACATGATACGTAGGCAACCCAATGGGTTCGATTGAAACCTTTCAACAAAAATAACTAAAGAGGAGAAAAACGCCTAGATAAGCCGGGATGAAACATAAGGTCTTCCATATTAGAAATATATATATGGATGCAATGTAGACAATTTCTTAACACTAAACCGTTTGCTACTCTATTCAGAAAGAAAGAGAGACATATTAGCTTAAAGGTGGTTGGTTTGTGGTTAAGTTGGCATCACATACCTACAATACAAGGTCAAAAGGGAAAAAGAAAGTGACTCAGAAAGATGGGAATGAGTTGGACAAATGCTTGGATGAGTGGACAAGCTCCACCGTCTTCAATTCGTGACTATCTAAATATAAATATGCCACCTCCTATCCAAGTGTCGATAGGTGATCCAATTTATCCACCTGGATTCGGCCCTTACGCTAACACATCCAACGTAGCTGAAACTTTTACGGTGCACCCTTTGAGTACACCTATGATGAGTAATCCACTCTTCGTGCCAACTGAGCCAACTAATAATGTCCAACAACCAACAATGGTACCCAAATCCAACAAGGATCCTTCGTCCACAATTTCTCATTATCGTGGCTACACCTCTGAAGAGGCTCTTAAAATTCTAAGATCTTATCCCACACTCATCAGTATAGTTTCTCTGTCCAAGTTGATAAAATTGTTAAGAACGAGGAACATGAAGAAATGACTCAAAAAATAAAGAGTTTGGAATAAAGTATAAGAGATATGCAGGGTCTGGGAGGCCACAAAGTCATCTCATTCAGTGATTTGTGCATGTTCCCCCACGTCCATTTGCCTGCTAGTTTTTAAATCCCAAAGTTTGATAAATACGATGGTCATGGAGACCCTATAGCTCATTTGAAGAAATATTGCAATCAATTGAGGGGTGCTGAGGGCAAAGAAGAATTGCTCCTGGCCTATTTTGGGGAAAACCTGGTGGTAATTTCATTTGAATGGTTCATAGATTAGGATATTTCCAAATGGCATACATGGGATGATTTGGCTCGCTGTTTTGTGCAATAATTCCAATATAATATTGACTCTCCAACACTTGCCCTACCTCTTGTTCAGCTACACACCTTCGCACCATATGATCTTGCCCTTGCTTGAATAAGAAGGGTTCATCCCACATATAAAGTCGCGCCTCATACTTCAGTTTTTGTTTTTGATGTGTTGAGGCCCCAGGTGGAAATAAACCACTCACCACAAAGTTCACAATGTCAGCATACCAGGGTACTTGAGTAAGGTTCAAGGCAAGCAATTGCTCATCGGGGAACTCTTCGCAAATTTGTCATTCATTCCTCACATGAGATGAGTAATCCAATCTAGATAAATGATTAGCTATATGGTTTTCAGTTCCCTTCCTATCTTTAATTTCTAGATCAAACTCTTGCAAAAGTAATATCCATCTATTTAGCCTTGTCTTTGCATCATTTTTGTTGAACAGATACCTAATTGCAGCATGGTCAGTGTAAACAACAACCTTGGTGCCTACCAAGTACGACCTGAACTTATCAAAGGCAAATACTAATGCTAGCATATCTTTCTCTGTGAAAGTATAGTTAGATTGAGCTGCATCAAGTGTCTTGCTAGCATAGTAGAAGGAATGAAGCATCTTCTCCTTACGTTGCACTAGCACTGTACCAACCGATGTATCACTGGCATCACACATGAGCTCGAATGGAAGCTCCCAGTTAGGAGTAATCAGAATATGAGCTTCTATCAACTTCTTCTTCAATAGCTCAAATGCCTGCAAACATTTCTCATCAAATACAAACTTCACATCTTTTTCCAATAGGCTGCACATGGGTCTTGCAGTCTTAGAAAAGTCCTAATGAATCTTATATAGAACCCAGCATGTCCCAGAAATCTTCTCACTCCTTTCACAGTGATGGGTAGTGGCAATTTCTCAATGACCTCCACCTTGGCTTTATTAACTTCCAGCCCATTTCTTGAGATTTTGTGCCCCAGTACAATCCCTTCTCGAACTAAGAAGTGGCACTTCTCCCCGTTCAACACTAGATTTGTCTCTTCACTTCTTGCAAGGACCCTGTCAAAATTACTCAAACAGAGATCAAAAGACTCACCAAACACCGAGAAGTCATCCATGAACACCTCAACAAAATCCTCCACCATATCATGGAAGATTGCCATCATGCATCTCTAGAATGTCGCCGGTGCATTGCATAATCCGAATGGCATACGTTTGAACTCATAGGTGCCATACGGATAAGTGAATGTAGTCCTCTGGTGATATAACAATCTGATTATACCCTGAGTAGCCATCCAGGAAATAGTAATATTCTTGCCCCGCTAATCTATCCAACATTTGATCAATGAATGGCACCATATAATGGTCCTTCCTGGTGGAATCATTCAACTTCATGTAGTCCATGCATATACGCCACCCAGTTACTATCCTTGTGGGTATCAGTTCATTCTTCTCATTTGTGATCACTGTCGTTCCGCCCTTCTTGGGCATACACTGTACCAGACTCACCCATTTACTGTCAGATATGGGGTACACAATCCCCGCATCTAACCACTTGATCACCTCTTTTCTTACCACATCCTTTATCACTGGGTTCAGTCTTCGTTGGTATTGTGCACTCAGCTTATTCCCTTCTTCCATGTAAATCTTGTGCATACACAATGTGGGACTTATGCCGTGAATATCAGACATTTCCCAACCTAAAGCTACTTTTCTCTCCCTCAATATACTCAATGTTGCTTCCACTTGTGATTCAGATAATTCTGCAGACAAAATAACCGGTAAGGTCTCATCTTCACCCAAAAACACATACCTGAGGTGGGCTAACAATGTTTTTAACTCCAGCTTGGGTTCTTCTTCGATGGAAGGTTTAGGTAGAGGACCCAACACCATGTTCAAAGGCTCTTAGTGATCTTTTGATGTGCCCACACTTGACAAATCCAAAAATTATACCATTTCCTGTGCTTCAGCATCCCCATAGATATCATCTCCCACTAACACACGCTCCAACAGGTCCTTGGATGCAATATATCAAGCTTCTGCTTCAAGATCTATCACTGTTATTACATACAACTCTTCATACATAGATAGGAGTTTCAGCGTCTTGTAAACATCGAACACCTCCACTTTGTCATGTGCCCGCATAGTAAGTTGCCCAGCTACTACATCTATCATAGCACACCCTGTAGCCAAGAAAGGTCTTCCCAAGATGAATGGAACCTCATGATCTGGCTCAAAATTCAGCACCATAAAATCTACTAGGAATATCAAAGATACCACTTGCACTAAAACATCCTCTACAACACCCTCTTGCGTAGCAATGGATCTATCTGCCAACTGCAAGATAATGGTGGTGGGTTTAGGACTACCCAAGCCCAATTTTTTGTACAACGATGTTGGCATCAAGTTTATACAAGATCCTAGATCACACAATTCTCGTACATGGATGCTTTACCCTTAAGTGATCTGAACGGTAAAGCAACCCGAATCTTTCAATTTGGTGGGCAACTTATTTTGGATTCGGGAGCTGCACTTTTTAGTAAATGCTATAGTTTCATATTCCGCCAGCCTCCGCTTGTTTTCCACGATCTCCTTCACATATTTCGCATACCTGGGTATACCCTGCAAAACATCTACCAATGGCAAATTAATATGAACTTGCTTTACAAGAGATAGAAACTTACCAAAACATTCGTCCTCCTTTTATTTTTTAAGCTTCTTAGGGAATGAAGGAGGTGGTTTCACTAATGGCTGCACTATTTCTTCTTGTGCAACAACCTCACTCTCCTTGCTAGGAGATTCAACATTTCTTTTCTTGAGAGCCAATCCTCTAACTACAAGCCACTACATGTGCGTGTACCTACCACATTCACTTGCTTAGGATTAGGATCAGTGTTTCCCGGCAACCCTCCTTGCGATCGTGAGTTATGGGCACTAGCAAACTGCCTGAATTGTTTCTCCAGGTTCTGGCTATATAACCAATTATTTCTTACATCAGTAGCTAACTGAGCTTGATCAGTGATACACTCAAATTACACTGCCCTGAAAAAGTATAAGCGGTCCTATTAAATTTTGGCACCGTTGCCGAGGAATAAGGCTTTTAGATTAAGTTTAACTACATTATTGAACTTTAGTCAATTATTTCCTAATTTTACATTTTCTTTTGTTTTCTTTAGGTTTCCACTCTAGTGTATGCCAAGTATACGGAGTCAAGGCGAACCATTGACCCTATATGATCCAGAATTGAGCAAAACTTTGAGAAAGATGAATAATCAAGGGGTCCATAATAATCCAGTCATAGAGGAGCCTGAGGAACAAGTGAATAATGAGAATGAAGTTTAGGGTGATAATCTACTCGTAGATGCATTGAGGGTGCAAAACTCACCTGAACCAAGATTGCGTGATAATTACAGGGTCAACTTCAATACCGTTGAATCTAAAGGACCTATTATTCTCCCTCCTCTACCTCCAGGGCATACATTCATGGTGACTAGCAGTTTGATGCAGATTCTTATAGTAAAGGGTTTGTTCTTTGGTATGACCTCGGAAGATCCACATGGCCAAGTTGAGGAGTGTTTGCAAGAGTAATGTGGGTCGACTAGAGTTGGACATGAATGTCATAGGTTTGAGAGTCTTCCCTCTATCACTGACCGGAGATGCTGCGGTATGGTTTTCTGAGCTTTCGTACAACTCGATTCACACATGGGATCAATTAC
Source organism: Solanum verrucosum (assembly GCF_900185275.1). Taxonomy (NCBI): domain Eukaryota; kingdom Viridiplantae; phylum Streptophyta; class Magnoliopsida; order Solanales; family Solanaceae; genus Solanum; species Solanum verrucosum. The sequence goes on from NW_026020412.1 coordinate 1,623,623, forward strand.
ACAATGTGTTCATGGAAAAGTATTTTCTGTTGTCCAAAAAGTTGAATCACAAGGACAAACTGAATAACTTTGTAGCACTACCTGGAGAGTCTGTGGGTAGTTCGTGGGATAGGTTCATTGTATTCATACGAAGTGTTCCAAACCACCGCATTAATGATGAGTCACTGAATGAGTACTTCTACAAAGGTCAGGATGACAATTGTAAGGCTGTGCTTGATACTATCGCTGGATGATCTTATGGTGAGTGCACTTTTGAAGAGATCGCAGAGAAGCTGGAGAAGATTTCTCGAAATAATAAAGCATGGAGCACTTGAAAGCCAGACACCAGAAGAAACACTTTTGCAGTTCAAGCTGCACCTAGTCAATCTGTCGATGACATTCGTGAGGATATGGCTCAGATGAAGACAAACTTGGGTTGGTGTTGAAGCATGTTAGCGGAGGTGCACAAAAGATGAATGCGGTAAATTAATTGAATAGGACTCCACTACCACCGGTTAAGTAATGCTACTATGAAGAGGATGCTTACTTGGTGAATGATCAGACGGGGGGTTTCCGAGCCAACGCCCAAGGTTCCAATTCAAATAATTGGTACCAAGGTGAAGGAAAATAAGGTCGGAACTATGGTAACTACAATCGAGAGGGTCATTATGTCCAGGATGGACACTACAATCGTGAAAACAACTACAATCGAAACTATGGCAATAGAAATGAGAGAGTTGGGCCTTATGTTCCACCTGCAAGTTGAGAATCTGGCAATAGGGAAGCTGGGGGTAGTATGTCACATATTGAGGATATGATGTAGAAGATGATGAAGAGGTTTTACACGACTGATAAGAATGTGAAAGATATGTGAAACGACTTGTCTGGAATAGGTCAAAAAGTTGATGCCCATGCAGTGTCGATCAAGCAACTAGAGCAGTAGATGAATTAGTTGTCCACTATAGTAAACCCACGTCAGCCTGGCACACTTCCTAGAAAGACCATCCAGAATTTGAAAAATGATGGGCATTGTATGGTAGTCACTACTCGAGGGGGTAAACAGACCATTGATCCACCTATACCGTCCAAGGTTAAAATTGTGGTTGAAAATGATGATGATGAGATTGAGGTTACTATAGAGACCAAGAATGTTACAGAGAAGGAAGCGAAGATAACCCAAAAAGTTGTTCCCATGCCTAGACCTAGACCTCCACCTCCATTCCCACAGAGGTTGGTAAAGAAGAATGAAGAAGGAAAATACCGCAGGTTTATTACTCTGTCGAAACAACTTTCCATCAATGCTCCATTGATAGAATCTTTGGAGTAAATGTCTGGGTATGTGAAATTCATGAAAGATTTGGTGACTAAGAAGAGGGCTGTCAGTTTTAAAGATGATGATAAGTTGCAACCTTGCAGTGCTATTGTGACTAGGTCACTTGTGCAGAAGAAAAGGGATACTGGTGCTTTCATTATTCCTTGTACCATCGGGTTGTTGCATTTTGCGTAGGCATTGTGTGATTTGGGGGCTAGTATTAATCTGATACCATTGCCTATTTAAAAGAAGTTGGGTTTAGGGGCTCCAAAACCGAATGCGATGCGATCACTCATGGTCGATAGAATTGTGAAGAAGCCCATTGGTGTTCTCCAAGATGTACTTGTGAAAGTGGAGTCATTTATTTTTTCGGTGGATTTACTGATACTTGATTGTGAGGTTGATTTTGAGGTTCCCATCATCCTAGGGAGACCATTCCTTGCTACTAGGTGCACCTTGGTCGATATGGAGAGAGGGCAGATGAAGTTCTGATTGAATATTGAAGAGGTAACTTTTAATATTTGTAGGTTCATGAAGTAGGAAAGCCATCTCAAGTCAGTGTCAGTGGTGAATCATATTGTGGAGCGAGGTTCTAATGTGTCGATTAAAGAGAGGTTGGGTGTTGATTCACTTACAACGGTAATGATGAATTTTGAGGTTCATGGTATTGAAGACTATAATGAGTTAGTTGCCACACTTGATAGGTTCAAATTCCATTACAAACGAAGAAATTAGAGTTAGATATGAAGAATCGTGACTCTCCACCCGTAAAATCGTATGTTGAAGAGGCTCCAAAATTGGAGCTCAAGGCTCTACCATCATATTTGAGGTATGTATTCTTGAGGAGATATGGCTCTTTACCAGTCATCATTGTGGCCGATTTGAATGCGGTACAAGTTGAGGCATTAGTTTCTGTGTTGACGAGGTTCAAGCGGGCTACTGGGTGGATTATTGAGGACATTATTGGGATTCCTCCTGGCATTTGTTTTCATAAAATTCAACTCATGCCGGATCACAAGCCTAGTATCGAGCACCAAAGAAGACTAAATCCACCTATGCAAGAGGTAGTGAAAATGGAAATCATCAAGTGGTTGGATGTTGGAGTCATTTATCCCATTGCAAATAGTTGTTGTGTTTGTCATGTTCAATGTGTTCCTAAGAAATGTGGGATTACCATGGTTCCTAATGCAAAAAAGAGTTTGTTCTGATGCGGCCAGTTACTGGATAGAGAGTATGCATGGACTACCGAAAATTGAATGCTTGGACAGAAAATGATCACTTCCCTATGTCGTTCATGGACCAGATACTGGACCTCCTTGTTGGTAAGGGTTGGTATTGCTTTCTTGATGGTTATTCGGGCTACAATCAAATCTCAATAGCTCCGGAAGACCACCTTCACTTGCCCTTATAGGACTTTCGCCTTCAAACGAATGCCATTCACGTTGTGTAATGCCCCAGTGACCTTCCAGCGTTGCATGATGTCGATATTTTCAAATATGGTGGAGGAAACTATTGAGGTATTTATAGATGATTTTTCTGTGGTAGGTGACTCGTTTGATGGTTGTGTGATGCATTTTACCGAGGTACTGAAACGGTGCGAAGAGTGCAATCTTGTGCTCAATTTGGAAAAGTTCCATTTTATGGTGAAAGGGGGGATCGTTGTCATCAGATTTTTGAAAAGGGTATTGGGATTGATAGAGCTAAGGTTGAAGTAATAGAAAAGCTTCCACCACCTATCTATGTTAAGGTGTTAGAAGTTTTCTTGGGTATGTAGGCTTTTATAGGAGGTTCATCAAAGATTTCTCGAAAATTGCACACCCATTGTGCAAATTGCTCAAGAAGGAGTGTAAGTTTGATTTTGATGATGCTTGTCTGAGAGCATTTAGAATACCTATCATTATTTAACCGGATTGGGGGTAACCATTTGAAGTGATGTGTGATGCGAGTGGAGTGGCTCTTGGTATGGTATTGGGACAGAGGCGAGAGGAGATTCTTCATCCTATTTACTATGCCAGTAAAGTTTTGAATGTGGCTCAAAAGAACTACACGGTGACTGAACAAGAACTCCTTGCTGTGGTTTTCGCATTCGAGAAATTTTGATCCTACTTGCTTGGTACTAGAGTCATAGTGCATACTGACCATTCTGCATTGAGATATCTGATGGCTAAGAAGGATGCAAAACCGAGGTTGATTCGATGGGTATTGTTGCTGCAAGAGTTCAATTTTGAGGTGAAAGTAGAAAGGGGACATAAAATCAAGTTGTCGATAATTTGTCTAGATTAGAGGAGGAACCTATGCTCAATCTAGGAGATGGGGATGAAATTTATGATGATTTTCCAGACGAACAGGTATTGACTGCTTCTCATGATCTTATTCCTTGGTTCACAGACTTTGCTAACTACTTGGCAAGTGAACTGGTTCCATCGGATTTGTCTTTTCACCAAAAGAAAAAGGTTTATACATGATGTGCAGAAGTTCTTTTGTGATGAGCCGTGTTTGTTTTGTATTTGTGATGATGGGATTATTCGTTGCTGTGTGCTCGAGGTTGAGATGATGAGTATACTAGAGGTGTGTCATTCATCGCCTGTTGGTGGGCATCATAGTGGTATTCAGAATTCTTATAAAATCTTGCAGTGTTGGTATTACTGACCCACCATCCACCTAGATGCTCATGATTTCGCCAAGTCTTGTGATCGTTGCCAAAGAGAAGTAGGAATTTCAAAGAAGCAAGACCTTCCTATGAATCCGATATTGGTGATTGAGTTGTTTGATGTATGGGGACTTGACTTTATGGGTCCATTTGTGAGTTCACATGGATGAAGTATATTATTGTTGCGGTTGATTATGTATCGAAATGGGTGGAAGCAATTGTGTTTTCAAACAATGAAGGGAAAATTGTCACCGCATTCCTGAAAATGAGTATTTTCTCCATATTTGGTACACCTAGGGCGATTATCAGGGATGGAGGTTCCCACTTTTGTAATAAGTTGTTCAAGGCGTTGCTAGAGAAATATGGAGTTTGTCACAATGTAGCCACTCCTTACCATCCGCAGTCTAGTGGGTAAGTTGAAATGTCCAACATAGAGATAAAGCAAATCCTTGCAAATACTGTGAATGCAAATAGAACTGATTGGTCAATGAGGCTTGATGATGCTTTATGGGCCTATCACACCGCATTCAAGACTCCAATAGGTATGTCCCCCTACCAACTTGTATATGGGAAGTCTTTCCATTTGTCGGTAGAGTTAGAGCATAATGGTATGTGGGCGCTAAAGAAGTTGAATTTGGATTGGGGTGCCGCATCGAGTCAAAGAGTGAATGACATGAATGATCTTGATGAGTTTCGCCTAAAAGCTTATGAAAGTTCAGCCTTGTACAAGGAAAAGATGAATAAGTATCATGATCAAAAGATTAAAAGCGTGAATTTGCTGTGGGTGATATGGTGCTTCTATTCAACTCAAGATTGCGCTTGTTTCCTAGCAAGCTCAAGTCCAAATTGACCGGGCCATTCATAGTCACTAAAGTGTTTTCACATGGAGCGGTCGAGCTAGAGAACAAGGAGGGAACAAGGTTCAAGGTGAACGGGCAAAGGATCAAAGTCTACACGGGGAAGTTGGAGAGTGTGCAAGAAGTGATTGAGGCCTATTACCTTGATGAAGTATGAGTAATTAAGGGGCCTGCGTCGTTCCGCGACATTAAATCAAGCGCTACTTGGGAGGCAACCTAAGATGTACAATCTAGCCAACTATATGTTTTTCTTTTTGATTTATGAGTTTCTTATTTTATTTTAATTTCTATAACTCTTTAGATATGTGTTTTATTTTTGTATTAGTGTTGGCTAGATATAGAATAGAGTATGTGTCTAAAACGTGTCCAAAAATTGTAAAAAGAAAGTCCTAATGGTTGCTACATGTGCAAGGATGAAAAGCCAAATCTGCAGAAAAAAGTTATGTAGAGGTGTACGGACCCCATTGACGGTCAGTGGTTCCATCCACGGACCGTGAATGGCGTCCATATACCCCAGGTATGTGTCCTAATTTTTTCGAAGTGTTGAGTGACCTATGGACCTGACCTACGGTCCATAGGTCGACCCACGGACCGTAGACAGGGTCTCGTGGGTCCAAACCTAGGGTTTTCCTGACTCGACCAGGATACCTTATAAAATAAAAACCTCTCATTTTTTATTCATCCCCCATATTCAAAACTCCCTCCCAACCATTTTTAAACCTTTTCTCTCCCAAAATCACTCCACTTAAACATCATATCCCACAGATCACTCCCCCATTCACTTCCCCAAATTCCCATATCATTCATCTCTCTTCCAAATCCTTCATCTCCATTTCCCTAGCGATTCCACAGTCCGGGTTCGGTGTCAAAGGCTTGTCAAAGGGTTTAGAAGTTTTTTGCATCACACTCACCCATTTCAATTGCTTGAAAGGTAAACGACTTCAACCTGATTTTGAATTAACTATTCATTGTTGTTTTAAGAAGTCACAAAGTTGGAACTTGACTTTGGGTTGTTAATTTTAGAGTTAAATGTTGAATTGTATGCTAGAATAGCCCTGGGTATGATGGTTTGTGAGTGTGTAGTTTATTAAAACTAACTAAATTAGGGTAAAAGATCTAAATGGAAGTTTTGACTTGGTTCCTAGTTTGGTATGTTAAAAAGTCAAATTGTGAGTAATCGGAATCCTAAGGATGACAAACTACCATATATTGTGTTGAAATGCATGATTAGACCTAGGTTGATTAATTGATTTGTTGAAATAATTAGTACAAAATGAGGCATGTTTGAAACCTGGCACAGACCTGACCCACAAGACCCCGTCCACGAATCGTAGGTCCACCTATGGACCGTAGGTCGGGTCCGTAGGTCTGTTACACATGAAATTGTCACCAAGTGTGGAACAACGGAGGTGGACTATGGTCCGTCATTCCGTCGACCATTCTGCACATGCGTGGTTCATATCAGAGACCTAACTTCAGGGAACTCTGACCTACGGATCGTAGGTCCATCCACAAATCGTAGGTACCCATCGTAGGTGGACAGTTTTGCTACTGTCCAAAAAGGATTCAGTTTTTTTTTGGTTCGATGCTTGTTCTAAAAAACTTCCGAGTGTTTTATTAGCTTATTTTGGTACTAACTAAGTTTCTACAAGTACTATGGCCCCCAAGCAAGCTCCCACTTATGCCGCAAAGGGAAGTCCAAGTATGTTGCTCCTTTCTTCAAGCTGATTGATGAGAATGATGTTGTGGAGTACGTTCCACCTCCTACCAAGACATCCCCCACAGCTCCACGCACTACACGAAATCAAGCGGGGGGTGATTTTCGATGTGGTTATTGCCCCCAGTCTGATGAGGGGGCCACATCGATAGGTTCACCGACTGGCTTTGAGTCTGCCTCCGGTTCCATCTCCGGCTCCAGTTCTAATGGCAGCACTGCCTTATCTTCTGGGGCTGATAGTGCGGGTGACATTCAAGTTCCCCCAAATACTGATCTTGCATTAGTTGTTGAGGAACCAAATCGATGGTGTGTGGAGGGACAGTATCAGCTATACAGAGATGCACACATGGTTAATGAGAATGAGAGAATGGCTCGACTAGTCACCGATGAGCACCGGGTTCTCACAGAGAGCCTCCACACCGCTCCAATCATTGAAGGGCTATTCTATAGACACATGTGTGAGTGGATGGCACGGCCCCCAGGCACGTACAACGAGAAGATAGTTAGGGAGTTCTACGCTTCCTATGCTCCACTATTAGAGGGTCCATCTCTAAGAGGGCTAAACATGCAACTTATCCTCCACTAGAGGCTACACTAGTTTTGGGATTTTCTGTGGACATCTCTGAGATCACCCTCTGCAGGTTCATCTACGGCCCGGATCAGACTCTTCCCACAAATACAGCAGATCTAGACTATCGCATGGGCATCATTCGAAGTGGGGCATTTAAGAGGAATGACCAGTAGTGGGAGTCACTTATTAGGTGGCTAGCAGGACATCTTGCTACTGATGGAGAGCGCGTCGAGTGGATTTAGACCTCGAGTTTAGGTATTAAAAAGGCGATCGTAACCTTCGCCGCTAGATTTTTCTGGTTGTTGGTGCATAACCGTGTATCCCCAACTCAGGCGGATAATGCGCTCACATGGGGCTGAGCGGTGACAGTTGCGGTCATGGTAGCGAGAGCTGAGGATTGATTTTGTCTGTATATTGATCAAGGTGATCCGCGAGAGGGCCTTCAAGGCCACCACCACTTTGCCTTTCCCCTGTCCTCATCTTCCAGCTTTGTAGGGACTCTGGTGTACTAGTTTGGCATTGTGACCCGTTGCTTCAAGCAACTAAGACGCTTAATATAGGCTTTATTCGGGATGAGGCCAATGCAGTTGCACCTCGCAGGGAGCCATATGTTGAGGTGCCACCATTGGGAGATGATCTCGTATCAGATGTGGAGTGGATGCAGGATGATGATACTGCCCCTCCAACCACTACAGATGCCTAGGCTCCTCCGTCTCCGGCCGCCAGCCAGGCCCCTAGCTCGTCCAGAGCCACTCATTCTTCCGGGTCCACCGCCATCCCTTTAGCTCAAGTACAGAGGCTAAGGCACAGATGGTCACTCTGCTTCAGCATGTGAGACCATGGATACAGTGTGCTATAGCGGAGTTAGAGGCTAGGGTTGAGTAGCAGATGGAGCGTATGATAGACCAGAAGGTCTAGGCCATTCATCGGTGCCTGGATGCCTTTGAGTTAAGAATCCTAGATAGGTCCACTTTCTAGAAGGAGATAGAAAGCCTCCGTGCTGATTTAACTGTACTTCTCGCTCCACCAGAGACTGAGCCTGAGTCTGCCCCTACGACACCGATTGATAATACTGTGTTGAGTGCCCTATTCAAAGATGGCATGTCACCGCCAGATTTTTCCTTACTGCTGGGAAGCGTCCCCGCTCTGGTCATACTTCTGATGACACTGAGGCTGAGAAAGCGAGGAGAGGGAGCGCCAACAGTTTAAGGTGGCTCAGAGGGCTTTCATAGTTGACGAGGAGATGAAACAACAGCGGGTCTGGGAGGTAGTTATTGGCCCATCTAGCAGCGTGAGCACTACTGATGGTACGATGAGAGTTGAAGATAGCACTACTGAGGGTGCTGAGAGGGTAGATGGGATCGCTACTGATGGCGTTCCGAGTGATGATCCAGCGGGCTCTGGGAAATTGGTCCCATCCGTTGCTTGAGTGGTCTTCGGCGCATTTGCGCCACAAGTTTGCTTCACCCTATCCTTTGCTTTGTATGTTTTTGTGCATTGAGGACAATCACACTTTATTTTGTTGGGGGTGGGGTAAACGGATTGTGAGTGATAGGGTAAAGTTTGAGTAAACCCAACTCATAATCCTCTCTTAGGGTTTTCTTGCATGTGTTCTTTTCCCCCAAGAGACTGTTTTAATTTCTGTTGAACCGACATGCTTAGGAATGTATGTGTAGGAGTAAGTAGAAAATGAAAACATGATGGCATGAAAAGCATGAGAAAAATGATCCCTGTCCAAAAATGTTGAATTGTGCTAGATCTATAGTCTTGATGAGTTGAATGTGTTGGATCTCAATGTGACATGATAAGAACCGATGTGACCTCATGACTTAAGCTAAAAACTTGAACTGGGTAATCTGGTAATCTGATAATGAAACATTGTGCGAAGAGTGTGTGAGAAAAGTTAAATGTTCAGACAGTTTGTGTCAATCTAGAACTTGCCCCCATTGGTCGTGCTAAGATGATCTAGGCTAGAAGTTGGGAAGTGATCAGAGGCCCTTGTTCAAATTAGTCCACTTAAGCCTAAAAAGATCCAACCAAATGAAATCAATATTCCCTTTTATCCAAATGTTTAAGCCTTAAATAGACTATTTCTTTTGATACACCTAACTCACCTTCCCTAAAATCATTGGCTTGGACCCGGTCCCTCCTTGGACATGTGCACCTTGACTTAGGCCAAAAGACTAAGTTGAGGGTGGCTAAGTCAAAAAGTTACCTTGATCTTGGCCCTAGTCCGACATCGGATATTGTGCACCTCAACTAATGTAAAATCAATAAGTTTAGGGTGGCTATGAAAGAGAAAACCAAAATAAAAAAGGGTATGAAAAGAGTTTTGTGTTGAAAAGAGAAAAAGAAAAGATAGAAGAGGATGTGACTTTGTACAAAAGAAGCAAAAAAAAAGATGATAAATAAAAGTGTTGAGAAAAATAAAGAAAAATAAAGTGAAAGAAAAAGAAGAAAGTGAAAAATAAGAGTCGCAAAGTCAAAAGTCACATTCATGTTGAAAGGAGTTAATGGAAAGAAAGTAAAATGAAAGGATGTCAAAAATAGGTTGAGAAAAGAGGTAAAAAAGCCAATGTAATGTCAAGGAGGGAAGAAAGTCACTAAAGAGTACCCAAATGTACCACACCTGACCCTGATTCTACATTACAAGCTAAGAAATTCTTATAGTGATCCTAGCAACTAGTTTAGAGAGTCTAAGCAGTGAAAATAAGGGAAAGCATATGGTATTGAGCACTAACTGTACTTGAAGTCACTTCTAAGCGTGAGTGTTGAATGAATCCTATAACTCAAAATTCATATATTCTGTGTGAAAGGATTTCATCTAAAGTGAGGGCACTAGTTACATTATCGGAAACTTGGTACCTTGGTGATTGTGAAAGTGTATGTTATGGTGTCTATAGGTCGATCTCTATCATATCTTGATCCGCATGAGTTAGCTTGTTGAGTCTAAGAGAAAAGATTTACACTGAGAAAATGGAGTGGATTGAAATGGCCATGTGATTGCTTGAGTTTATATGTCTGCTTCTACACGAGTGTTAGTGTGTCCCTTGAGGACAAACAACATGTTTAAGTTGAGGGTGTTGATATACCGTGAGTTTACGGTATTTTTAATACATTTCACTTAAGATTTTTGTGTGTTTAGGGCAATTTTGTATTAGAAATAATGTGTTTTGTATCATGTTTGCAGGAAATAGGCCTGGACGTGGTAAAGTGAGATGACAAATGAAAAATCTGCATAGGTGGCCACCACAGAGGGACCTATGGACCGTACGTCCTTTGACGATTCGTCGATGGTGGGCGTAGATCGGAGCTTTAGGGAAGTCTGACCAACTGTGGAATAACGAAGCAACCTACGAACTGTAGGTCGGCCTACGGGCCGTCCTGCACGTTCGTAGAAGATGAACTTAGAGTCAAAGTTCCAGTACCTGATGAAAATCCTAAGTGTGGAGACACGAAAGAGGACCCACGGACTGTAGGTCAACCTACGGTCCGTCTTGCACGTCCATCAGTGATGAACTGGAGTTGAAGGTTCCAGGCCTTGCAGAAAAAGTCTAAGTGTTGACCAACGGAGGGGACCTATGGACCGTAGGTTGACCCATGGTCTGTAGGTCGAGTCATCGATCAAAGCCGGTCCAGAAATTTTATGTCCTTATTTTGTTTACTTTTGGTTCAGGACATGTTTTTCTATAAATAGGGTATGTAAACCTCATTTTTGGTGGTTAGAGACTATTGTTTACTTTTAGTTCTTGATATGTTCTTGGGAATTAACTTGCAAACTTTGGCAATTTGATTTCTGGATTTCGATTTATAAAGATTTGTTCCTTGAATTTCAATTGGAGATTTCGGGTTTCTTCTACTCTAATCGTAAGTTCATGAATTCTTTTATCAAAATATGAATTGTGTTTTTTCAAGCATGAGTAACAAAATCCACAACTAGGGTTGTGGGAACAATGAGCAATTAACAACATATGAATAATAACTAAGTAATTCTTGAGTAGTGTTGATGCATGTATTGGTAATTTGTCGTTATAAAGTTTTTTTAACGGTGGCCAATGTTAGAACTCTCCTTGTTGCTACTTGCCGGACCAAGGAGATAGTTAATAAGAAAAGAATTATCAACAGAGATTTTGTGTGATACTATCTAATAGTCTAATGTCAATTGGTGCGAGGGTGAAAACTAAGTCATACATTGATGTGATGTCTAATCTGAGGTAAAGGTAAGGGTTAGTAAATTATACAAACGTAGCCGGACCAAGGTGCAGTGTGAAATTCCCTATTTAGAGGACCAATCACTTAGGGATACCTAACTTACCAACTTTACATTAAAACACTAGGAAACAATTACTATTTTTAGGATTACCACATTAAGAGCTTATGGGGAACACATACACCCTAGTTTCTCTCTCTCATTGATAACAACAAAGTTTGAATCTTGTTCACTTGTTACTTAAACAACAATCAGTTATTTGCTTCACAAATCCCCCCCCCCCCCATTTTAATTACTTGTCTCTGAAATAACTTGACTAAACAGATATAATAGTGAGTTAAGTTTAAGTTTGAACCATATTTCTTGTGGGATCGACCCCAACCTACAATTTGGGTTCTTTATTTGATGATGACCACTTATACTTCTTTAGGGAAGTGTAATTTGAGCGTATCAAATATAATAGTGAGTTAAGTTTAACTCTGAACCATATTCCTCGTGGGATCGACCCCAAACCTACAAGTTGGGTTCTTTATTTGACGATTGCTTATACTTCCCCTCTGTTGGTCAACACTTAGACTTTTTCTACAAGGCCTGGAACCTTCAACTCATAGTTCATCACTGACGGACGTGCAAACTCTTCCGTGGCTCCACACTTAGGATTTTCATCAGGTACTGGAACTTTGACTCCCAGTTCATCTTTTACGGACGTGCAGGACGACCCATAGGTCGATCTACGGTCCATAGGTTGTTTCGTTGTTCCACACTTGGTCATACTTCCCTAAAGCTCCTATCTACGCCCATCATCGACGGACAGTCATTGGACCTACAGTCCGTAGGTCCCTCCGTGCGTGGCCACTTCTGTAGATTTTTCAGTTGTCATCTCACTTTACCACATTCAAGCCTATTTCATGCAAACATGATACAAAACACATTATTTCTAATACAAAATGCCCCTAGACACACACAACTCTTAAGTGAAATGTATTAAAAATACTGTAAACTCACGGTATATCAAGCAGCCATGATCTTCTTCAACATCTCCTCCATGCTCATGTTACTTGGCTGCTTATTGGGCTGCTCCCATTGGTCCTGTTGTTGATACCCATGTGCATTCCCCTAATATCTTAATTGATTCTGGCCTTGGGGCCTGATTCTGATTAACTCCCTAGGAAAAATTTGGATGATTCTGCCAACTAGGATTATAGGAGTTTCCATAATTTTGATGACCTCCACCACATTTTGCATTTCCTACAAAATTTGCATAATCCAGGTTTGCACCACATACCTCTGCACTATGATCTCCTCCTCCATAAATTTCACACCAAGTCGGTTGTTGTTAGACTGCATTTACCTGAGCTGCCTGTTGTCCCAGTGATATGTTGCTGAAGTGAGTGTTCATCATGTTCTACATTACAACAATTTGTGCAGTTAAAGCAGTCACTGCATCTACCTCCAACATTCCGGCAGTTTTCTGTATCACGGGTTTAGCTCTTCCTCCGTTCCACTCGGGGTTATACTGTGAAATCATGTTCAGCAAGGTGAATAACTCAGCATAAGTATTCTTCAAAGCCTGTCCACCTGTAGCTGAATCAAGTAAAATCTTGGTGTTAGGGTCCAATATTTCAATGAAGGTATGGACCAACACCTCATTAGCCTCATGATGATGTGGACAACTCATCAACATTTATTTGAACCTACACCAAGCCTGGTACAAGTTCTCTCCTCCTTTTTGTCAGAAACTCAGGATATCGCTCATTAACTTAGTTGGTTTCCCAAATGGGAAATATCTAATAAGGAACTTCTGTGCAAGATCACCCCATGAGGTAATGGAGTTAGCGGGATCAGAACTCAACCATCTTTTTGCTTCCCCCAGCAGAGAAAAAGGAAATAAAATGAGCCTCACGTAATCTACATTTACTCCAGCTGTAGTGTAGGTATCGCTGATCTCGAGGAAATTTTGGATATGGACTGTTGGATCCTGTGCGATACACCAGTGAACTGTCGTGTGTAATAATTGCACCATAATCTGCTTTAGTTCAAATCTTCCACCAGGTTCAGGTTTCTGAATGCATGAAGTCACATTGGTGGTACGTGGGATTGCCACGTCTCTTACTTTCATCTCAGCCATTACTGCAGGTTCTTCTTGCTCAACTTTTGCTACCACAGATAATGGTTCACTAGAAATAAGAGGGACTGGATAAGTGAGTCGTCTTTGCCTTCTCCGGTAATGAACAAATCTTTCTGGTTCAGTTAGAGGCTCTACAAAGTCCTCATCGTCTTCCAGTTTGGAAATTCAACACAACCTGGAAAATGAATCGCTAAGTTCAAGTTGTCAACACTTGCTTTTAACTTCAAAAATTAGAGAAATAAAATACTTCCTAATTCTAAAGTCCCCGGAAGAAGCGTCAAAAACTTGTTGCTCCCAAATCGCACACGCAAGTGTACTTGGTCGTTCAAGTATTAAAGTTTCTTTTATGAAGAGTCGGGTATCATACCCACAGAGACTCACGATTAGAATAACTTGACTTTTCCAATACTTTCAGTTCAACAAAAGTGTTATCACGGTTACAAGATTGAGTGATTTTATAATCTAAAATTTAAACAAGAACTAAACAAACGTGATTCAATTTATAAGGTTTCAAACAATGATTGGGTAAGGTCCAGGGTTGTAGCTCACTTCAGGAATCATGAAAATTATCTTGTTAAATGGAGATTTATCAACTATTGAATCAATTATCACAGGGTTAAATATATGATTATGGTCTCCCGACCTCTAATCGCCTACGATAACTAGAAACCTAACTACATCGTTGAGCAGGGATAGGTTGGATCAATTACCGAGCATTATGATTTCTTCTCGTATAATGACCAATCAAGGTTTTTAGGTATATCCCTATGCTAGATACAAATTAACTATAATTCTTAAGAAAAAATCATGCTCCTCATGCCCCACGTTCTACCCTCTTATTCCTCTCCCGAGTTCAATTTAAACAATATATTTATTTCAATGGTGATCGGGCATGAAATATGAAAAGAAAGAACATAAGATAGATTCATATGATAGTTAATGTCAATCCATAAAAACTCAATAAATTACAATCATCATGTAGCCACACCCTAGAACTAGAAAAAATAGTTACTCATAATAGTATTTTCGATCAAGCAAAGTTTAAATATCATAAATAGATTGAAAGCAGAAGTGTTTAGGAAACAAGCCTAAAAACTGATGAAATTGCTCTCCAAATCGTCGTTCTTCAAAATCCAGAAGAAGAATATCTAACAAACTAAAATATTAGTCTATTTATACTAAAGTCAAAATGGCCAAAACAGGCAAGTATGGGCGCGACGCAAAGCTGCTGTTTAGATTCATTTTATGGCAAATACTCCTCTCCGCGATGCAGCCACTACTCTACCTCAAATACTCCTTCTCGAACGAAATTAAAAATTCCTCTCCGCTACGCAACCAGTACACGGACCACTCTGTCTCAAATACTCTTTCTCGAACGAAATTAAAAATCCCCCTCCGCGACGCAAAGAGGGTACCGACCCTTTTGTCTCCATTTTCAACTGCTCGATCCATAATAACATTCCTCTCCACGATGTGGAGAGGATACAAATTCTTCTTGATCTTCATTTCTTCCTTCTTATTTCTTGGTTCTTTTCAATTTGGATCCTTTCGTGTTTCCCGATTCACATTTTAGTGCTCGTTTCTTCATTCAAGCTTACCTACACAACTAATAATATTCGTTAGCATGTATGCAATCAAAATACTCGACACGACTATAAATCAACATAAATTGATTCCAAACTTGGCTTAAATGTGGGTATTATTAGGTTTCTAGGCATATAAATACGCCTAAGATCACCCTTTGATCCAAAAGGATATCATACAAAGATGTGGGGATGTGGCCCTGGCTTGGAACTTGTCCCTATGATATTTTGGAACAGTAGGGAATCATAGGCATCCAAAGGTTTTCAAGTGAAAATATTATGGTTTAGGTTTTACACTAATTCATATGGGAATTTTCTTTTAATGTGTAAAGTGGGGAGTCTATTGATGATATATGTGGCACATAACACATACTCTCTCCACTACTTGGGTGGTAATTTGGATTTAAAAAGAAGTGCTTTGGCAGTTTTCAAAAGGTATTTGTGTTTTCTTTCTACCACCCCATTTTGTTATGGTGTGTAGGGACAAGTTTTTTAATGGATTATTCCCTTTGATTTCAAGAAGGATGATGTTTCTGCATTTATGAACTCAAGTCCATTGTCTATTCTTATGGACTTAACACTGGTATAAAACTGATTCTAAATCATAAATATGAAGATTTTGATGGAAACTAAGGTGTTACTTTTACATGGAAATAATTGAGTCCATATGCACCAGATATAGTCATCGACAAGAGTGATGAAATATCTACAGTTGTCTTGTGTCAATGTATGGTAGGGGCCCCAAAGGTCAATGTGTAAAATCTGAAAGATTTTGGTGGATGTGTTGGTTCTATGAGGAAATGGTAATCTCTCGTGCCTTGCCATTAGACAAATATTGCATATAAATGGTTGTTTGGTGGAAAAGTGTCGAGGTATTGATTCAATCTCCCTCATTTTCACAAAGGGTACATGTCCAAGTGTATTATGCCACAATATATTCACATCACAAGCATGAGACATAAGAGACACAAAAACATGAGGCTAATTTTTAGTTTTGGCAACATCATTTTGTACAATGGATTGTGAGCACTCATTCGCTCTAAAAGTGTTATTTTACAATGGAGTTCTAAGTAGGGTAGTTACATGAGAGAATAGGAAAAAACTCAGACTTATAAGTAGAAATACTAGGCTTGAAACATGGACACTTGAAACAGCACAACTAGCACACTTAGTAGCAGAATTGTTGTTATTCTTCAGACACTTGGAACAAAGAAAGTAGAGTCCATCTCTAGCTTTACCAATTTCTAGTAGCCTTTTCATTGAAGGGGCTTGTAGAATGAATGAAGTTTTAGTGAAATAACAGGTATAAATTTGGAGAGACAGTGAATAGATACAAGACTATATTTAAAAGAATGCACATATAAGACTGTGTAAATCAATGTTTAATGCAAGTTTCACACTACGAGTTTGAATGACTTTCACCTTATAACATTTTGGTAGAGTAATCAGTAAGGGATAAGGGAGATAACTGATGTTGGTTAGGGGTTCCATATCAAAGGACATATGGTTAGAGGCTCCTGAGTCTAGAGTCCAAGAGTCATGCTTGTTTTTGAAACACATGCATTACAATTTACCAGAATCAACAGATGAAGTACAAACAATCATACCTGCAAAATTCACATTGCCATTCACAAGATCCCTATGTTTGTCCTTATCTCTGTGTTGCTCAACTTGAAAGTGGTGCAACAAATTCACAAATTGGTCACATTTTTCTCTTGTTAGTCTAGGGTTGTGTTGGTCATCAAGTGTGCCCCTATGTACCTCTCATCCACTAGACATCACATTAGAAGAGAAACCATGTATATCAGCCATAAGGCATTTCCTCTTATTGAACCTGAAATTTTGATTGTTGTTTTGATATCCATCCTGAGAATTTTGGTGCATATACAGAGAAGAACAAGCATCTCCCAACACCAGTAACAACAGCAATATTGCTACTCGATTAATCACCATTTTTAGAAACCATTGTGGATTAAATTGGAAAAAAGAAAATGAGGAACTAGATGTATATGCTCAACACTTAAATAGCAGTAGAAAAACTTAACCAAAAACCATAAATATCGCAATTTAGGAGGGAAAAAAAAGGGAAAAAACAGATATGGAGTTTACTAAAAAAATATGTTTGAAAAGTGGAAGAAATACAAAAGATGATACCGATCAAATTAACCTGAGCTCTGATACCATGTTGAGAAAACTATGCCAAAGAAAAAACTATTTATTAGTGTTGTAATTCTTCAGAGTAAGAGCAAAGAAGAAAAAAGGAATTTGGGAAAGATCATTCTATTGATCTCCATTGTGAATGTGCGTATTTATACAAGAGTGAAACAAAATATCTAGCTAGTAACTAACTCACAACTAGCAACTATGATCACTAATCACTAACTAAAAGAATAACTAACAAAATGAACAGAATGCTAGGCAAGCTTACTAACTAACAGTGATAATTAATTATCTAATCTTAATAATATCATTGATCGTAATATCACATCATTAAATTGGCCGTACCACATACCCAGTACCATTATCTTCATTTGGTAACCAAAATCCTACTTCTTTTACAAAATTATTACACAAAATCAATTTTGTCTCATGTTTATTTAATATGTAACCAATTAATTAACGTTAGATTATAGTTATTGATTCCAACCCTTAAACCTACTATCATAGAAATAAAAGACTTTTAGTCGAGTTTTAAATTTTGGGGTTGGTTTCTAACGTTATAATGACTCTTCAATTAGTTATCATGACTAATTTTAAAACGAATCACTACGGATTCGTTAGCTATGAGGTATGCGAATTTTTTAATAATAGTGTTCTTGTAACAATGACTAACATGTATGTTCTTGTAGCAATGACTAACATGTATATATGTTCACCCTTTGTGGTGCTTTTTCTTCTATTACGTTGATGTACAAACTTAAAATTAAAAGTTGTTGAACAGTTGCCTTTGTGAAATAATCTTTGTATTTTCTAGAAATTGTATACCTTATTTAGAGGCTAAAAACTAAAAGTATTTAGAGGAAGATTGTGCCTAGAAGTTCTCAATTACATGTCAATCCTGCCTATGAGGTGACGGAGGGAAAATGATTCTTTTGAGAATTCAACGGAAGGCCACCATGCACGAGACATGTTGTTTAATATTAATTAATATAACTACTTCACTTTCCTTCTAACCACTGATAGCATCATAAGAGCGGTATATTTTGCTAATGAATAACCTAACCTATGTATAATAAATTGTAGGCAAGTGAATAAAAAAGGAAGGACGCCAAAGAAGCATTGCAAGGAAGGAAGTAAAGAGTTGCACTCACTGAAGCAACACAGGAAGGAAAGCCATCATTCAAGGGATACAAAATCAAAGCAACCATGATCCTAAAAACTGACTTGGATGAAGTAAATCTGAAAGATAGACAATCAATCAATTGAGCCAAGTTTCATGTAACACCTTAGAAATCAAACTTAGAACTTTCAGCGGAAAACCAGCAGAACCAGGTGAACCACGATAGGGTTCACGGATCGTGAAAGGAACCACGGTCCATCAACCTATTTGTGGACTCACAACCAGCCCAGAAGTGGTGGACCACGGGACCCTTCATGGGCCGTAGACCACTACACGAGTCGTTGGGAGGATCGTGGAAGCCAGGGAAAACCCACCACGCTCAGACATCACACCACGGAGCTCTTCATGGGTCGTGGTGGCTTCCGTGAAGTTGAGTCAGTAGGCCTTAGCCCAACTGAAGGACCACAGGGACCTTCACGGTCCGTGATCCTTCACACGATTTGTGAAATGGATGATAGAGGGAAAGGAACAAGAACCAGCAGCTACTGGCCAAGGACCACGACTAACTTGACGGTCCGTGGTCCCTGTGATGGCCCGTCATAGGGCCCGTGGTCAGATTTTAAGTGGGGTCATTTTGGTCTTTTCCCCTATGCGTTGGACACCTAAACTACATCGTTTAACCCCTAAACTACGTCATTTTAGTCAATTTGAGCCTAGTAACTTAATCGGAACCTAACCTAATTGATATTTCACCTAAATCATTCAAACTTAGAGAAAAAGTGGGAGAAAGAGGCACCATTTTTGCTCAAGAACAACATCAAGGGTTTTCTTCGATTCCAGCCTTGAAATCAAAAGATTTCTCCATGAAATTCGTCACCAGGTATGTGGGATTTCACTAGTGGGTTACTTTCACCCATAAGGTCCCTAGAATTCAGTCAGATTCTTGATTCCCTTCATATTATCTAGACCTAGGGTTTCTAGAATTTTAGATAATTATCATGATTTAGTTATTATAACGTTCTTAATCAGATTATCATGTCTTAGTGTTGTTTTGCGTAGATTCTTGCATGAAACTCAGAACCCTAGTTATGTAGTTCTTTTAGTTCATGAATTACACTAGCTAGGACAGATAAATAGATATACATGCCTCAGTTTTCAAATGTTTCATTATCAATACTTAATGCTGCATTTTCAGTTAGCATGTCAAAATATTGAGCTATCTAGTTTACTTTAGTTATGTTATAATTTACACATTCTAGTTGAGAGTAGGCTTAATACCAGGTTGGACTAGGGTCAGTAATCTTCAAAGTCCAAGAACTACGTACCCCCGTAGGTTTATAAGTCCCCTAAATGGGCATCATTTTAGTGATCACACCAGTCAGTCTTTACACCTCTGGCAGGGTATATTGGGTCCTGTCGATGGGGCATATACATCGGACTCCACGTTTAACTCACGTGGTTTTATGTCGGTTATTAGTAGCTCCCACAGTCAGACTCTATTGCATTGACCAGGTTATCAGTACAGTTCAGTATTTAGTTTCAGCATGTTATAAATTTGGTCATTGCATTCACTTTAGTTCATATTCAGTATGTTCAGTATATTTATCATTGCTCAGTGTGCTTTGTTCATTTATGTATATTGTTCAACTTTATTCTATCCTACATAGTTAGTACCTTTCAAGTATTGACACATATTTTGTGCTACATCTTCTTGTGATGTAGGTTTAGGTCCTCAGCATTCAGATCACGCATAGATTGGTTTCCGATCTCCAGTTCAGCAGCATCAGTGGTGAGTCCTCATTTTTTTAGGACGATAGATATGTTTTCTTTTACTTTCAGTCTTTCAGTTTCAGTTTTTGCTAGAGTTAGTTGGGGGCATGTCCCAGCATCACTAATCAGTTAGAGGCTTTTATTCAGACATAGATAGATTCAGTTTTAGTTTGGAGTTTGATCTTTCAGTTGTCATTAAACTTAAAGTTTATACATTCAGATAGTATTGGGTATTCCTCATCATTTCAGTTTATATCATGTTTAAAGCTTCCGCACAGCATTTTTGTTACTTCAGTTTATCTAGTATGCTTATGATATGCCATCTCAGGGTTAGCTTGGGGTCACTCGTGATCCTAGGTCCCCTATTTACATCAAGGGGGTAGCCTCGGGGCGTGACAAACTTGATATCAGAGCATTAAGTTTAAGAGTCCTAGGATGTCTGAAAAGTCGCACTAAGTAGAGTCATTTTAATGGGTGTGAAGTGCACCACATCTAATTAGAGGGAGGATATGAAGTGTTTTAGGAAAATTTCACTTTCTTGTTATTCTTATTGTGCGTGGGTATGCTCTTCTTTCTAACTCGACGTTATGTGTTTCAGATCATGCCTCCTCATAGAGCTTACACAAGGAATGACAATGCCGGCAACGCTAACGCAGTTCCTCTAGTCCCAGATCATGAAGTTTCGAATGCAAAGTTTTCAAATGCCATTCAGCTTTTGGCCAGAGTGTAGCCAACCATAACAATCAGCAAGTTCCAGTTCCTGCAAATGCTAGTGGTTGATCAGTGGTAGCTAGGGTTCATGATTTTGTTAAGATGAATCCACCTGACTTTCTAGGGTCGCAAGTTGGTGAGGACCCCCAGAACTTCATTGATGAGGTCAAGAAGATCTTTGGAGTGATGCAAGTAACTGGCAATGATAGGGTAGAGTTGGCATCCTACCAGCTCAAGGATGTAGCTCATATTTGGTTCACTCAATGGAAGGACAACAGGAGTGAGAATGCAACTCCTGTGACTTGGGAGTGTTTTACTGGAGCTTTTCTGGACAGGTTCTTTCCAAGAGAGTTGAGAGAGGCAAAAGCTCAGGAGTTCATAAATTTGAGGCAAGGTTCTATGACAGTTTAAGAGTACAGACTTTAGTTCACCCAGCTCTCCAAGTATGCTACACATATGGTTGATGATTCCATGGCACATATGAGTAAGTTACTATTTAGGGTATATGACTTGGTAAAGATAGAGTGCAGAAATGCGATGTTGTTAGAGGATATGAATTTCTCTAAGTTCATGACTCGTGCTCAGCATGTTGAGGGAGATAAGCTTAGGAAACACGTTAAGGACAACAAAAAGGCTAGGACAGACAACTATGATTACTCTCAAATGAAATAGGGTGGTGGAAATCGCTCGCAGTTTCAGCAAAGGTCTTTAGCTCCAACACCTTCATCAGCTAGTGCTCCATCCCCTAGGTTTCGACATGATTAAAAAGGTAGGGCATCAGGGGAGTTTTCATATACCAGAACCTACCCAACTTGTCCAAAGTGTGGTAAGAACCATCTGGGCGAGTGTCTTACAGGAAAGGAAAGATGTTTTGGGTGTGGTCAGTCTGGTCACAGGTTGAGAGATTGCCCTTCTTCTAAACTGAGTCAAGGAGGCAATAATAGTAGGGCTCAGTGTACAGCTTTAGCAGCACCAGCAGGTCGCCCAACACAGTGGGGTGCTTCATCTGGTACAAGTGGTAGTCAGCGCCAAAATAGGTTGTATGCTCTCCAGGCTCGCCAAGATCAGGAAGATTCTCCTGATGTGGTCACTGGTATGTTACGAGTTTTTCATTTAGATGTTTATGCTTTTTTAGATCTAGGGGCTTCTCTTTCCTTTGTAACTCCATATATAGTAGTAAACTTCAATGTCAGTCCAGAAACTCTCTCAGAACCTTTCTCAGTCTCTACTCTAATTGGTGACACAATTAAAACTATACGGGTATACAAAAATTGCCCTATCAGAGTCTCCTAGAAAGTCACCTCAGCAGACCTTGTAGAGTTAGAAATGGTAGACTTTGATATCATTCAAGGCATGGATTGGTTACATTCATGTTATGCCTCAATCGATTGTAGAACTAGGATCGTTTGTTTTCAGTTTCCAAGCGAATCAGTCTTAGAATGGAAGGGTAGTAGCTTAGTGCCTATGGGTCGATTCATTTCCTACCTTAAGGCCAAAAAGATGATCTCTAAGGGGTATCTCTATCATCTAGTTCGGGTTAAGGATTCAAGCTTCGAAACCCCAACTCTTAAGTCAGTTCCAATAGTAAATAAGTTTCCATAAGTGTTTCTAGAAGATCTTCTCGGCGTTCCTCCCGAAAGGGAAATCGACTTCAGAATTTATCTCCTTCCAGATACCCAGCCTATTTCTATTCCTCCTTACAGAATGGCTCCCGCTGAGCTTAAGGAATTGAAAGAATAGTTGAAAGACCTCTTAGATAAGGGTTTCATCAGACCTAGTATTTCCCCATGGGGTTCACCAGTGTTATTCATGAAAAATAAAGATGGTTCTCTCATGATGTGTATTGACTCTCGGCAGTTGAATAAAGTCACAATCAATAATAAGTACCCTATCCCCATGATTTATGACTTGTTTGACCAACTTCAGGGTGCTAGTCATTTCTCAAAGATAGACCTCAGATCCGATTATCATCAGCTTAGAGTCAGAGATATTGACATCCCGAAAACAACCTTCATAATTCGGTATGGTCATTATGAATTTGTATTTATGTCATTTGGACTAACCAATGCTTCTGCAACTTTAATGGATTTGATAAATAGGGTGTTCAAATAGTATTTGGACTTGTTTGTAATCGTCTTAATTGACGATATCCTCATTTACTCTAGGAATGAGGAAGAACATGTGACTCACTTAAGGGTTGTCCTGTAAACTCTCAAAGATCACCAGTTATTCGCTAAGTTTAGTAAGTGTGAGTTTTGGTTACAATCTGTTGCTTTTCTTGGGCATATAGTATCTAGCGAAGGGATCCGAGTGGATTCTCAGAAAATAGAGGCAGTGAAACAATGGCCCAAACCTACCTTTCCTACAGATATCAGATTTTTTTTGGGTTTGGCTGGTTATTACAGAAGGTTCGTGGAAAGATTTTCGTCCATAGCTTCTCCATTGACTAAGTTGACTCAGAAAAAGGTTAAGTTCCAGTGGTCATATGATTGTGAGAAGAGCTTCTCAGAACTGAAAACTAGATTGACTACAGCTCATGTTTGGACTTTACTAGAGGGTTCAGATGGTTATGTGATTTATTGTGATGCATTCAGAGTCGTCCTATGTTGTGTGTTGATGCAGAGAGATAATGTTATAACTTATGCTTCTAGACAGCTTAAACTGCATGAGAAGAACTATCTAACTCATGACCTCGAGCTTGCAGCCATAGTATTTTCCCTAAAGATTTGGAGAAACTAATTGTATGATGCTCACGTAGATGTGTTCACAAACCATAAGAGCCCTCAGTATGTGTTCACCCAGAAAGAGTTAAATCTTCACCAGAAAAGATGGCTTGAGTTCCTTAAGGACTATGATATGAATGTGCTTTACCATCTGGTAAGGCCAATATAGTAGTTGATGCTCTTATCAGACTATTCATGGGTAGTGTAGCAAATGTTGAGGAACAAAGGAAAGAACTAGCAAAGGATGTTCACCGGCTTGCTCACCTAAGAGTTTGCCTTATGAGCATATTAGATGGTGGTGTGACAGTCCAAAATGGGTCAGAATCTTCATTGGTAGCAGAGGTTAAGGAGAAACAAGACAGTGATCCTATATTGCTTCAACTGAAGGGTGCAGTTCATCAGCAGAAAGCTGAAGTTTTCTCCCTCTTGTTGATAAGAGGTTAAGTGTTTACCAGTGGTTGCGCTTAACCAGATCCAAAAGGGGAGAGGACACACACTGTTCGGTGAGTGAAAGACAATGAAATGTCGATTCTAGTGTCTCCTAGGAGGCGCCATGTGTTGAGTATACACCCAGTACCCAGCTTTAACCAATCAACCAAGACAGATGGAATGAAAGAAAGAAAAAGTTGCTTCGCAGCTCGCCCAGAAGAAGATAGACCCGCCACTATAGATTTGTCAATCCCTGGGCTTGTTTTGTTGGAAAAACCAACGCAAATATCATATTGACTTTCTCTCGCCCTACTTCTAAAGATAGATAGAAAAGGGTTGGAGAGAATTTCAGAAAGTCATAGGGAGATGGTGTGCTTCGCTACCAGGGTCGTTTATGTGTTCCTAAGATGGGTGAGTTGAGACAACAAATCCTTACAAAAGCCCATAAATCTAGGTATTCTATTCATCCAGGTGCCACTAAGATGTACCATGATCTACGGGAAGTCTTTTGGTGGAATGGCATGAAAAGGGATATAGCAAATTTTGTGGCCAAGTGCCCTAATAGTCAACATGTGAAGAAGGTAGAACATCAAAAACCAGGAGGTATAACTCAAGAGATCAACATTACTACATGGAAGTGGGAAGTGATAAACATGGACTTCATCACAGGTTTACCTCGTACTCGCAGGCAACATGACTCCATTTGGGTGATAGTAGACAAAGTTACTAAGTCCACGCACTTTTTGGTTGTTAAGACTATAGATTCGGCGGAGGACTACGCCAAGCTTTACATTAATGAGATATTCAAGTTGGATGGGGTTCCTTTGTCTATCATCTCAGATAAAGGTCCTCAGTTTACCTCTCATTTCTGGAAGTCATTTAAGAAAGGTCTTGGTACTCAGGCACAACATTTCTTCCAAAGACGGATGGTCAGGCAGAATCTACCATTCATACCTTAGAGGACATGTTGAGAGCTTGTGTGATCGATTTCAAGGGTAGTTGGGATGATCACCTACCTCTTATATAGTTCACCTACAATAACAGTTATCATTCCAGTATTCAGATGGCCTCTAATGAGGCCTTATATGGGCGTAGATGTAGATCTCCAGTTGGTTGGTTTGAAATAGGTGAAGCAGCCTTGATATGGCCAGATTCGGTTCATGATGCTATGGAAAAAATTTAGCTTATCAGAGGTAGACTTAAGACAGCCCAGAGTCGCCAGAAATCCTATGCGGATGTAAGGAGAAGGGACTTGGAGTTCCAAATCGATTATTGGGTTTTCTTGAAAGTGTCACCTATGAAGGGGGTGATGAGATTTGGAAAGAAAGGGAAGCTCAGTCCTAGATATGTAGGCCCTTACAAGATCTTGAAAAGGGTTGGTAAAATGGTTTATGAGTTAGAGTTTCCAGCAGAACTAGCCGCAGTCCATCCAGTCTTTCACATTTACTTGTTGAAGAAATGTGTAGGTGATCCAGCATCTATTGTACCATTAGAAAGTGTGGATGTGAAGGATAGTCTCACTTATGAAGAGGTGCCAGTTAAGATTCTTGATTGTCAGGTTCGGAGGTTGAGGAACAAAGAGGTCGCTTCAGTTAAGGTTTTGTGGAGGAGTTAGCCCAAAGAGGGAGCTACTTGGGAAGCAGAAGCAGCCATGAAAGGCAATTATCCTCATCTCTTTCCTTCCGATTCCATTCCAGTTTGAGGTAAAAGTTCATCTCCAGTCTTTCAGTTACTCTTGCATAATTTCAGTCTTAGTATCATGTTCCTTCAGTTATACTTGCATTTTCAGCGTACTTACATGTTCTTGAACTTAGTTCAATCAGATTTCAGTTTTAGTACTTAGTGGTAGGGTTTGCAGCTCTTTCCCTCCTTATCCAACTAGTTTAGACTTCATTCAAGGACGAATGTTCCCAATAGGGAGATATTGTAACACCTTAGAAATAAAACTTAGAACTTTCAACAGAAAACCAGAAGAACCAGGTGAACCACGATAGGGTTCACGAACCGTGAAAGGAACCACATTTCGTCGACCTGTCCGTGGACTCACAACCAGCCAAAAGTGGTGGACCACGGGACCCTTCACGAATCATGAAACTTAGAACTTTCAACAGAAAACCAGAAGAACCAGTTGAACCACGATAGGGTTCACGGACCGTGAAAGGAACCACGTTCCGTCGACCTGTTCGTGGCCTCACAACCAACCAGAAGTGGTGGACCACGGGACCCTTCATGAATCATGGACTACCACACGAGCCATTAGGAGGCTCGTGGCAGCCAGACAGAACCCACCATGCTCATACATCATACCACAGAGCCCTTCACGGGCCATGGTGGCTTTTGTGAAGTCGATCCAGTAGGCCCGTAGCCTAAGTGAAGGACCACGGAGACCTTCATGGTCCGTGAAGTGGACTGTAGAGGGAAAGGGTGAAGAACCAACAGCTACTGTCCAAGGACCACGACCAACTTGACGGTCTGTGGTCCCTGTGATAGCTCATCATAAGACTCGTGGTCAGCCCTAGTCAGATTTTAAGTGGGGACGTTTTGGTCTTTTCCCCTATGTGTTAGACACCTAAACTACGTCGTTTATCCCCTAAACTACGTCGTTTAACCCCTAATCGATCTTTCACCTAAATCATTTAAACTTAGAGAAAAACAGGGAGAAAAAAGCACCATATTTCCTCAAGAACATTAACAAGATTTTTCTTTGATTCCAGCATTAAAATCGAAAGATTTCTCCATGAAATTAGTCACCAGGTATGTCGGATTTCACTAGTGGGCTTATTTCACCCATAAGGTCCCTAGAATTCAGTGAGATTTTTGATTCCCTTCATATAATCTAGACTTAGGGTTTCTAGAATTTCATATAATTATCATGATTTAGTTATTGTAACGTTCTTAATCAGATTATCATGTCTTAGTGTTGTTTTGCACAGATTCTTGCATGAAACTCAAAACCCTAGTTGTGTAGTTATTTTAGTTCATGAATTACACTAGCTAGGATATATAAACAAATATACATGTCTCAGTTTTCAAATATTTCATTATCAGTACTTAATGTTACATTTTCAGTAAGCATGTCAGAATATTGAGCTATCTAGTTTACTTCAGTTATGTTATAATTTACACATTCTACTTAGTTGTAGGCTTAATATCGAGTTGGACTAAGGTCAGCCACCCTCAAAGTCCAAGAACTACGTGCCCCCATAGGTTTATAAGTCCCCTTTATGGGTATCATTTTAGTGATCACGCCAGTCATGCCTATATACCTCTGGCAGGGTATATTGGGTCCTCTCGATGAGGCGTATACATCGGACTCCACGTTTAACTCACATGGTTTTATGTCGGTTATTAGTAGCTCCCACAGTCAGACTCTATTGCGTTGACCAGGTTATCAGTACAGTTAAGTATTCAGTTTCATCATGTTATATATTTGGTCATTGCATTCAATTTAGTTCATATTCAGTATGTTTAGTATATTTATCATTGGTCAGTATGTTTTGTTTAGTTATGTATATTATTCATCTTTATTCTATCATGCATGCTCAGTACTTTTCAAGTAGTGATGCATACTTTGCGCTACATCTTCTCGTGATGTAGGTTTAAGTCCTCAGCATTCAGATCATACATAGATCGGTTCCCGATCTCCAGTTCAGCAGCATCAGTGGTGAGACCTCATTTTTCGAGGACGATAGACATGTTTTCTTTTACTTTCAGTCTTACAGTTTCAGTTTTTGCTAGAGTTAGTTGGGGGGATGTCCCAGCATCACTAGTCAGTTAGAGGCTTTTATTCAGACAGATAAATTCAGTTTTAGTTTGGAGTTTAATCTTTCAATTGTCATTAAACTTATAGTTTATACATTCTGATAGTATTGGGTATTCCCATCATTTCAGTTTATATCATGTTTAAAGCTTCTGCACAGTATTTCTTACTTCAGTTCATCTAGCATGCTTATGATATGCTAGCTCAGGGTTAGCTTAGGCTCACTCGTTATCCTATGTCCCGTGTTTATGTCAAGGGGGTAGCCTCAAGATTTGACATTTCAAGATTACAAGAAGATCTTCAAAAGAAGGAAGAGTATCAAGATCACAAGAAAATCTCTAAGAAAATAAATAAATCGGTTTGCTCATGCATATATTTGATATGGACATGAATCAATCAACCAAAATCAAGAATTCAATTGAGATCATTGCTTTGAAACTTCCTTGGATTATTCCTTAAAAAAGCAGTCCTCACCACTATATTAACTTACTCATATCACAATTGTAAAGTATGCACTTTACTTCAACTTGTACTGGTATCTACTATTGTCTTTCATAAAAGCTTTTTATTCTCGTGAGTATACAATTGAAAAAGAAAAGAGAAAGAAAGACGTGAGTGTAGGTTATACAAGAAGAGGTTGTGTAAAATTCTAGAGAGGTCAGAAACCTAATATTAGCTACTTTCACCCTTTTGGATGCAAATGCTTCATTCATATCAACGGCAAGACAAATCTCGGTAAGTTTGATCCAAGGAGCGATGAAGATATATTTTTGGGCTATGCTTGTGTCAGTCGTGCTTTTTGAGTTTTCAAAAAAATAACCTTAAGCCTTGAAGAATTTTTTCATGTTAGTTTTTACGATACTAACCCAAAAATGCAGGAAGTTGAAACCTATTCCCAAAAAAAAATACTGAGAGTCACTCAAATATATCTGTTCAAATAATAAAAGAAGAGCCAACTATCCCAGAGCCGGAGTCGATTATTCCAGTAGAAAAATTTGGAATTCCTATGGAATGGAGACATAATGCTAGCTATCCTAACGACTTCATCATGGGAAATTCAGATGATCTGTTACAGACGAGAGCATCTTTGAAAAAACAAGCCTTTGTAGCACTTGTCTCCCAAATTGAACCAAAATGTATCAATGAAGCAATGGAAGATGAATCTTGGAAACAAGCCATGAAAGATGAACTTGATCAATTCGAAAGAAACCAAGTGTAGACCCTTACTAAAAGGCCGAAAAACTATTTGGAACCAAATGGGTCTTTCAAAATAAGCTAAATGAAGATGGAAAGGTCATCTGTAACATATCAAGATTAGTTGTTCAAGGATGCTCCCAAAATGAAGGTATTGATTACGATGAAACTTTACTCCGGTAGGAAGGTTAGAATCTGTTTGAATTATTTTAGCATATGCATCATATAAGCGTTTTAAACTCTTTCAAATGGATGTTAAAAGTTCTTTCTTAAATGGTTTTATCAAAGAAGAGGTTTTTTGTTAAACAACCTCTTGGTTTTAAAAATTCTTCCTATCCTGCTTATGTTTACAAACGCTCGACAGCGCGTTATGGTCTCAAACAAGCCCCTAAAGCTTAGTATGAGAGATTAAGCAATTTTTTACTCAATAACAATTTACAAAGAGGGAAAATCGACACGAATCTTTTCATCAAAAGATCTAGATCTTTTATTCTCATAGTTCTAATTTATGTCGATGATATTATTTTTGGAAGTTCTAACCCCTCTCTGTGTGAGAATTTTGCTAATCTTATGAAGGGAGAATTTAGATGAGTCTAATGGGAGAGCTCACCTTCTTCCTCGATTTACAAATTAAGAAGTCGACTAACAGAACCTTCATCTGTCAAAGTAAATATACTAAGGAACTCATAAAGAAATTCGGGTTGGATAAAGGAAATACTTTTGGAACTGTCATGAGACAGATGCACCAGGAAAAGATGTAGATGAAAAGATGTATCAAGGAATGGTTGGATCTCTACTTTATTTAACTGTCGGCCGACCAGACATTATGTTTAGCATGTGCAACTGTGCATATTTCCAGTCTGCACCAAAAGAATCACATCTCACGGCAGTAAAAAGAATCATTCGCTATCTAATTAGAACCACTGATTTAGGACTATGGTACCCTCACTCCTCTCACTTTGATTTAATTGGATACTCAGATGCTAATTTTGCAGGTGACAAAAATGATCAAAAAATCACCCATGGAACTTTCCAAATTCTGGGTAGGGATCTCTTGGCACAGTAAGAAGCAAACT
The DNA here is from genome assembly GCF_900185275.1 of Solanum verrucosum. Lineage (NCBI taxonomy): Eukaryota > Viridiplantae > Streptophyta > Magnoliopsida > Solanales > Solanaceae > Solanum > Solanum verrucosum. Next base: position 1,653,573 of record NW_026020412.1, read on the forward strand.
TCAGTTGCTTTATCTACCACCGATTATGCATATCTAGTCATGGGAAATTGTGGAACTCAATTATTATGAATGATGCACCAATTAATTGATTATGATCTTTTGTATGAATTTGACCCTATTTTTAGTGATAATACAAGTGTTATTAATTTATCTAAATATATTGTACATCACTCCACGGCTAAGCATATTGATATCAAGCATTATTTTATTCATGATCATGTGGAAAATGGTGATTTTTCATTAGAATTTATCGATTCTGAAAATTAATTAGCTGATATTTTTACCAAACCCATACTTGAGGAAAGATTTTGCTTTCTCCGTAATTGTCTCGGTATCACCTCTTTTTATTAATGTGATTTATTTACCTTGTTTATGCTATTTTTTTCCTTGTTGTGTTGTTTAATTCTAACCCTATCATTTCTCCACCTCAGTAAATATTACATGTCGTCTGTCTCACTTTCCTATAAAACCCTCTCCATTCCCTCTTGTAACTTCAAGACTTTTCTTCTCCCTTTCAACTCTTCTCCTTCCCTTATTCTCTATTTATTTTCTCTATTTTTCTTTTTCCTTCACTCTCAATCATGATCAGAACTCGCTCAAAAGATTTGATCTTAATTATTCGAAATGTTTCTAATTGAACATTCTAACCTCTTCCAATTCCTCAGACGACTCCTTGGTTTCTCCCTCTCCATTGTTCAAAAGAAAGGCCTCATCGACAAAAAAAGAACAAGGATCAGAAGAAACCTCGACCTAGTGCCTCTGGATCTCTCTCCCCCAAAGACATGCAAAGGTTTTGGGGAGTTGAACATAAAAACAAGTATGCAGCTTTAAATCTCGACGAATTGTTCCTAGCAGGGTGATTAATCTGAGTCAGTTGAGGGATTCCAACTGTCCAGTAAGCTCTTTTCTCAAAGCTCAGAAACTATCTCTTATGTTTAGCATCTGTGGTCTTGATTTTTTTGAAGAGGCTATTTGTTTTCTATGCAAATCTCCGTATCTCTCATGACAGTGGTGAGTTGGAAACTCTTGTTATGGGTAGTCGTATTATTGTCAATGATCTCTTGTTTGAGGATGTTTTTGGTATAAAATTATCTGGTATAGTTCCATACATGAATGGCGTCTGGCTTGATGATTTTGAGGTAACCCTGGAAGGTTCTAAGATAGTCGTGGTTGAGCCCGGTGCTGACCTGTCTAACTTTGGTCCCTTATCCCTATGCTTTGAGCATCGTATTATTGCGCACATCATTGCCACCACTCTTTTTCCCAGTAAAGGCTCTCTAAGCAACATTTCTACTCGGGATATGTTCATGTTGTCCTGTCTGCTAAAGAAATACCACATCAACTGGGCAGTATGGTTCAAATAATATATCCTGGAAAGTTCTGAGAAAACCAATGGTTCAGCAAGCCTACCATATGGACTACTCATCTCTCAAATTCTAGTAGATCGTTTGGGTTGACCCCTCCATGTTCACCTCTGTTGAGATCAATGGCACTTATAACTCTCATACTTTCTCAAGTATGTGGTATGTACAAGTTGGTAGCAAATGGGCTAAAAATGACTATGTCAAAGCCAAGGATGAGACGGTCAAACCGACTAAGATATTTGCCGAGTCAGTTGCTCTCTTGCTACAGGACACTGATGAAATCAAAACTCACATACTTGTTGTGGAACGTGGATTAGAGACACTTCAAAGATGCTATTGAAAAGGTCGTTTTCCTTTAGAAGGACACGAGTACATATGTGGGGAAGCTACATATTGCAATGACGGGTATAAAGTATGAAGGCATCTCAACGGTCAACAAGTTAATCAAGCAAGTTGACTCTCTCAGAGGTGGAGTCAGCTCATCCAATATTGATCTTACCATCTTTGTCCAGACATCTTACTCCAACCTCCCTAAAAATGTGAATGTTCCTACAATACCTTATGTGGAAGGTTATCAACACCTTGAAATACTTTCTAGGTGATCGCTTGACCTTCCTCCTTTGATACCATCTTTTTGATACTTTTGGACAATATTTCTATGGGGATTTGTCCCTTCTTTTGTTTTTTTGGGTTGTATATTGAAGGCCTTCTGCTTTCCTACTCTGAATCTTCTTACTATTGCATGTTTTGCTTAATTGTTGTATATTGCTTTCTCTCTTTTTTATTATGCCAAAGGGGAAGAATATGTTCCTACAATTTTGTAGACGGGACTCAATAAAGACTGGGGAGCCTCAATAGAGACAGGGGGATCCATACAACCTATAGTCAAGGGGGCAATAAATTTCTCCTGAAAATCGCAAATAGACATATATCAGGGAGGTTTCATTATCTCGTTTAGCCCTATACTAAATTGTGAATTAATTATCATTATCAAAAAGGAGGATACTGATAGAATCATAAGAACGATTTATTTTGATAATGAAATACCTAACATATGTATGATAAATTGTAGGCAAGGAAATCAAAAGGGAATGATGCCAAAGAAGCATTGCAATGAAGGAAGTAACAAGTTGCACTTACTGAAGCAACACAAGAAAGGAAAACCATCATTCAAGGGTTACAGAATCAAGGCAACTACAATCCTAGAGTCTGAATAGAATAAAGTAAATATGGAAGATAGACAATCAATAAATTCAACCAAGTTTCAAGATTACAAGAAGATCTTCAAGAGAAGGAAGAGTATCAAGATCACAAGAAGATCTCCAAGAAAAATAAGGAATCGGTTTGCTCATGCACATACATGATATGGACATGAATCAATCAATTGAAATCAAGGATTCAATCGAGATCCTTGATTTAAAACTCCCTTGGGTTATTCCTTAAAAGAGCAGTCCTCACCACTATGTAAACCTACTCATAGTCGCAGTTGTGAAGTACGCACTTCACTTGAACTTGTATTGGTGTCTTCTATTGTCTTTCATAAAAGCTTTGAATTCTCCTGAGTATACAATTGAAAAAGGAAAGAGAGAAAAAAATCTGAGTATAGGTTATACAAGTAGAGGTTGTGTCAAAGTAGATAATCTGATTTGCACATCAAACAAGGTTTTTCAAGTCGAAATACTTTGTATTACCCATGTTCTCAACAAACTCTTAAGGAAACCCTTAAAATCCAAGGAGACTGAAAGTAGGCACCACACCGGTGTTCCAAACCAGTATAAACTCTCTGAGTCTTTTACTTACTACATTTACTCTTACCTTATATTGTGATACTAACTTGCAGGTGAGTCGACTGACCCATACAGGAAGTCGACTAAAGGAATTTTATTTCACCCCCCGCCCCTCTCTTTACTTTCAACAACCACATAATTTTTTTATGATCAGTTGTGTTCACTTTGTGTCTTCGGCTTTCTTCTTCCATTGATTCTCTTTATCACAACTTTATCAAGGATCCTCTTTGGCAACAACTCTTTTGATTATATAGATATGAATTAGACTGAAGAGCTCTTAGTAGCACTAATTGGTGTTAATGGTAGAAAGCATGGTGGTTAATCTTCCTCGAAATTGAGGACCACATGTTGGCATTCTTTAGTTTGCCTATTTGTTGAGGCTTGTTGTGGATGCATAGTGTTTACTTGTGGCCTCGTGTATTTGTTTATGATATGTTTCTCTCTTAACCTCATGATGTGCCTTATGACTGATTTGCATTTTTCTCTGTCTTTCCTTTTCATATTTGTGCAAATTTTATGTTTGATCAGTTCCTTAATTATCATGTGAAAACTATATGTGCTAATAGACAAGGTGTCTTGGCATCTCTCTTCGGCCAAGGAAACTATCTCATTCTCTTTCATTCTTTTCTATAACTTCAACTCTATTAAAACCCAACCAAAATTTCTATATTAACTAATTATTGAAGTTTCCTGTCGTCCACTTTCTCCTAGCAAATACAATAAAACCTCTATAAATTAATTTGGGTGGGATCATGAAATTTTTTATTTTATAAAGATATAATTTAATCGATAAATTAATATTTATTAATTTAAAGAATGATTTGAGATTTAATGAAGGTTAATTTTGATTATATCAAAAATCATTGTATCTTACTAATTTATGTATCATATTTATTGATTTCACATAAAAAATTATTATACATAAAGTACAACAAATACATCAAAATCATTGTATCTTACTAATTTATGTATCATATTTATTGAATTGTCACTATCGTGCAACAAAAGAGAATGGATGACAAGTGTGTTTTTTTGATGAATATATTCGTTGGTTTGATCACAAAATGCATGGTAGACGAGTTTGCTTACGGTAGATAATTATCTAGCTCATAATAGAAATACTGAAGGACTACAAAATGTTGAATTGTTTTCTTGCCACCAGCATGACATCCAAAATTCAACCTTGTCATGCTGGGATAATAAGGGCTTTCAAGATGTATTATCGTAACAGATTTTTATCGTAGGATATTAGAAGGCTGTAAAAATGGAACAAATTGATCCAGTAAAAATTAATGTTTTGGATGCTATCAATTTTGCAATCCCTGCTTAGACAACAAATGATTAGCAAGAGACAATAGCAAATTGTTTTCGACACTGTAAAATTCGTTCGGGGATGCAATCTAAGAGAATTTGAACAAACCCACTTGTGACATGTCATTCATGGACTTGAGGTCATGATTAATGATCTCGGTTACCACAATAAAATGGATGTCAATAACCTGTTGGATCCGGGTGAAAGTAATATATGTTCAGAGGTCCAGAGCTTAGAAGAAATTGTGGATACCATCGGAAAAAGCAATGTTGATGATGAAGTTGAAGACAATACTATACCTTTGGAACCAGTTACGCGCAAGAAAACACTTATCACATCTAGAACTCTTCACAATTTTATGGTGTAGTTCGAAAAGACAACACTGGAGTTCTTAGATACAATAAGAAAAGTTAGAGATGAACTTCAACTAGATTTAAATTTTAAGAAAAAATAAAATACAATAGAATCATATTTCACTAAATTGTCTTAGATATATTTGTACTTTTAAAGAATTATTAATTTATGATATTAATAGACCAAATACTTATATAGGGTCTTCTGAAAATATATTATCTTATTATATTATTGAAATTGGTGATTTTTTCTATTCCCAAGTTGGGACCGAAGAAAAATATTACTTTAGAGAGATTATTAATTTAGCGAGTATTGATTTATAGAGGTTTTACTGTATTGTATAACTTATTTACTACATTCAATGTAACACCCCAGATTTGTAAAGGAAAAATTTGCAGAATTTCAGATTTGGCAGGTGCCCAATCCGCATCAAGATTTGGACAGCTTTTAAGTCAAGGGTGTTTTTGTCTTTCTCACTCTTCTTTTAATTCCTAAATTAAAAGGGTTTTAGTTAGTCATTTAGAATCCTAGAAACCTAACTAGAACTTACCTAAGTCATTTAATTAACTAAAACAAAAGAAGAAGAGAGTAGAGAGAGGACGGCAGAAACCCTAGCTAAACCCTAGCCGCAGCCGAAAAACGCTAGAAAGTCGCTGGAAAAGTCAAGTCCAGCCCTAGTTGATAGTTTTTCATGGAGATTTCGTCACAAGGTATGTTGGATTTCATTAATGGTAGGGTTCTTGAACGTTTCTTGATTTTGGGTTTTAAATGTTAGAATGATCCAAATATTGATCGTTTTTCAATGATTATGAATGAACCTTGGTAGTTTCTAAAGTTACAGACAAATTTCATGAAGAGGTTGTTTTTAAAAATGTTCCGATTTAGAAAGCACGTTTTTAACTATATGTTTTAACGTCCAAACAACATGTCACGTTTTAGCTATGTTTTAATGTTCCAAATCAGCATGTCCCGTCTTTTTCAGATTATCGTATGAATGTCAGAACCCTAGCTATGTATTTCTTTAGTTCTTGAATTACACGTGTTAGGTCAAACTTTATCAAAAATCAGTTATACATGCCTCAGTATTATGCATCAATGTCAGTTTAAATTGTTGCATTCAGTTTGCATGTCTAGTTTTGAGCTATCCAGAACAATTACAGAAAATAACTCATAATCAATTTACTACTAAATTCATTGGGATTAGCATAATACCGAGTTGGACTGGTGTTTAGCGTACCCAAATAGTCCCAGAACTACTAGCCAAGTAGGTTGTAAGTCCCTTCCATGGGCAACAAATTAGAGATCATGCTAGCATGCCTTTATACCTCTGGCAGAGTATATTGGGTCCTCTCGATGGGGCGTATACATCGAAATCCATTCAGCTCGTGTGGTTTTATTATCCGTGATTAGTAGCTCCCACAAATCAGTCAGACTCCATTTGCATTGACCATGTTTAGTATTCAGTTTCAGCATGTCATAGTTGGTCATTGCATACAGATCAGTCATGTTTAGTATTTTTCGGCATTCTATCATATCCATATATATGTCATTGCTTTTTTCTTGGTTACTTATATATGTATTTCAGCGATGCTCCATCCTCATGCTCGGTACATTTCAGTACTGACGCATATTTTTGCGCTACATCTTCTTGTGATGTAGGCTCAGACTCTCAGCATCTAGATTGCACTTAGATCGTTTTCTGATTTTCAGCTCAGCAGATTAGTAGTAGTGAGTCCTCATCCTCCGAGGACTAGAGATATGATATCCTTACTGCTTTTAGTTTTAGTTTCAATTTCGCTAGATCTAGTTGGGGATGTCCCAACATTTCTAGTCAGTTTAAGGCTTACTTTCAGACATAGTTAGTTTCAGCTAGTATGAGTTATATTTTTGTATTAAACTCTCTCAATTAGAGTATATGGGTATTCCCCATCTTTTCTTTATTTATGATTTTAGCTTCCGCATCAGTTATTTTTATTCATGTTAATTATAGTATGCTCATTATGCCAGCAGGTTAGCTTGGGATCACTTGTGGTCCTAGGTCCCGTGTCCGCGTCTCGGGGGTAGCTCGGGGCGTGACAAACTTGGTATCAGAGCATAGGTTTAAGAGTCCTAGGATGTCTGAAAAGCCGCACTAAGTAGAGTCTTTTCATGGGTGTGAAGTGCACCACATCTAATGAGAGGAGGCTACAAAGTGTTTTAGGAAAATCTTCATTTCTTGTTACTCTTATCGTGCGTAAGGTATGATCTAATTCCATTCTAACTCGATGTTCTACGTTTCAGTGATCATGCCTCCTCGTAGAGCTTAACGCTAGGAGTAATGCCAGGAACGCGAACGCAGCTCCTCCAGTCCAGATCAGGAAGTTTCAAATGCTGAATTCAGGAATGCCATTCAGATGTTGGCTCAGAGCATGGCCAACCAGAACAACAGCGGTTCAAGCTCCTGTGAATGCTAATGTGGTCAGCACAACTAGGGGTG